>NC_133659.1:119358099-119519199 GCF_037893015.1 Macrotis lagotis
TCTCCCAGAAAGTCTTGATATCCTTCTCCTTCAAACCCCCATATGTAATGAGTTTCCAATTCTTATCCATTCTACCACTATAATAGTTATTAATTCTATCTCTTTAGTTTGCTAATAAAATTAACCTATTCCATACCCATATCATCTCTAACAGCCTAATTTAATAATCTTCTACTCAATCATAGAGATTCAAGCCTCTTGCCCTTTGCAATCCATCCTCCACAGAACTGATAATGAAGTAACTTTCATATATGTATATCCATTTATATGATATATATATATATATATATATATATATATGTATATATGACCTGGACATTCTATTCTTCTACTACTCAAAAAAACTTTGTTGATTCCTTATTGTCTTCACATTAGACTACAAGTTCCTCAACTTTGCATTTAAAGCCCTTCATCACCTGGATCTCATTTACCTTCCCAGTGTTCCCCTTCAAGTACTTGTTGTTCCAACCATATTATGATTCCAACTATAACTATGATAAAAATATCATAATAATATCGAATAGTTCATTTTCATCTTTTGACCTTCATGACTACTTTACACAAACTGGCACATGTACCTTCCTCTATACCTGCACCTTTTAGAACCTTTAGCTTCCTTACAAGTTTAGCATAGGTACCATATCCTACATGAAAGCTTTTTTGTGATTGTTCCCAATAAGTTGTCTCCTTTTGAATTATCATGTACTTACTTCACCATGGATATGGTGAATCTCTCCAGTAGAATATGTGCCTTAAAGACAGAATCTCTTATTATATAACTTCAGCATTTTGCATATTGTAGTTATTTATTAATTTTGTTGAAATTATTAGAATGTTATGTTAAAGCAGAAATGATTCATTATTGAGTCAGCTTTCTTCTAATTTCAAAACAGAGTTCTTTAACATTTATATCTTCATATTTTTGAAGGGACATAAAGCAAAAAAATGTTTTTTCATAAATTTTTGTCCTACATTCTTAACAACTTTATAATTTTTAGGGGTTTTTTTCCAAGGCAAATGGGGTTAAGTGGCTTGCCCAAGGCCACACAGCTAGGTCATTATTAAGTGCCTGAGACCGGATTTGAACCCAGGTACTCCTGACTCAAGGGCTGGTGCTTTATCCACTCTGCCACTTAGCCACCCCTGTCCTACATTCTCAAAGAAGACCACAACATCAGGGAGGTGATGTCATGACAAGCACATGAATTAGGTTTCAGTGAGGGGGATGCTGTGCTAAGTCACCAACCTCACTTTCTCCTCTAGAAGAGGGTCCAGTGGCCAGGTATGGGTTAGGATAACTGGAAATAATCCTGCAAGTGGGGCAGTCAGGATTAAGTGACTTGTCCAAGATCATACAGCTAGCAAGTGTCACAGATTGGATTTGAATTCCCATCCTCCTGGTTACAGGGCTAGTGTTCTATCTACTGTGCCACCAAGCTGCCCTCATTTTCATAAATATAGATAGATAGATAGATAGATAGATAGATAGATAGATAGATAGATAGAAAAATAGATGATAGACAGACAGACATAAAGAAAAATATGGAGAGGGATAGAGATATATACCCCAAAATTAGGGAAATGACTGAATAAATTATGATATATGATTGTGATGGAATACTGTTATAAGAAATGATGAACTCAATGACTTTAGAAAAACATAAAAAGATTTCCATGAAATAATGATGAGTGAAATGAGCAGAATCAAAAAAAACATTATATGTAATAACAGTAATATTATTTTAAGAAAGTATGAATGAGAAAATTATTTTGTCTATCATAAATATCAAAGTTAACTGTAAATGGCATATGAAGGAAGATGCATTCTGCAACTAGAGAAAGAATTGATGAATAGAAATATGAATAATTTTACATATATGTTCTATTTGACAGGATTAGCAAGATGTATTGTAGCATAGTAGATTTGCAGTTTCATGTGCTATCTTTTTTAATTATACTTTGTTAAGGAAATGCTTATGTAATTACTTAAATGAAAAACTGAATTATGTTTTTAAAAAATCATTTGTAAACATTACTGACAAATGGAGATAAATCACTGAAATTTCACTCTTCAGAAACTTCAGAAAATGCTAAGTCTAGATTAGACACTAAATACAATGTATATGGCTTCTTCATTATGAAAGACTCAGACTTACCGTATGGGTACTTATCTTCAGTTGTATAAATTTCAATACTATCTCTAAATAAGCTGTAAGTAAGCCAGTGGGCATTTGGGGAATCAGGTGGATGCCAGGAGAGATTGATAGTAGTAGAACTTTGAACTTGTCCTCTGGGTGGAGGTTGCTGGGATGGAGCTAGATTACAATGAAGAGAGCATTTATAAACAAAGGCAATCAATAAACACACAAGAAAACTGGAGTGAAATCAGCAGCCAAGAGGTCTTTCTGATTCAGAATTACTTTATCAAAAAGACATGTGGTTTACCAAGACATTAATAAACAAAGCTAATGTATCATGAGCTCTCTGAAACAAAGCTTTTTATCTATCAACATAAAACAAATTGGTAGGTCAAAGTAGCTGACATAAATTTACTTGAAAACCCACCAAAGTCTATGATCATAAATGCCAAAATTTTCTAAGAGCTTTCTTCCTGACCTTTATTTTCAGAGTTTATCCAAAGATGGCTAGTGCTTATTGTATGTTTGCTCAATTCACTTACATCGCAACTGACTGAGTTTAATTAAAATCTGAAACTTTAAGCAATGTGACTTCTTGGGTTTTTAAAGGAAATTTTCTATTACATTGCTGCAACAGTCATCTTACATCTTACTTCACAGAGCCAAAAAAAAAATCCTATTTGGGAATACATATGGCTATTGATCTTAAATAGCAGAGGTACTATCACAAAGCAACAGACAAATACACTCAATGTACCTATTGAATTATGAGATAGCATACCCCAAGGCCAGATAGGAAAATCCATCTCATTGCTTTTTAGGAAGGAAACAAACATCTAGTAAGTACTAACTATGTAGGAACTAAGTCCTGAAGATATAAATAGAAGAAAAATTATAGTCCTTGTCCTCAAGGAACTTTCATTCTAATAGGGGAATCACATTTAAGACTAAATAACTACTTCATAGAATAACAGCATCCTCATGTAGGAGAAGATTATGGAAACCATTTAGTACAAAAGTATATACATATATATAAACTCCAATACATATACATATATATAAATAGATATGCCAAAAAAGTAGTCGTCCAAATTCATGTTAAACATGCACTGTTTAGGTAAAGATAACTCTTTTTTTTGGTAAGGCAATGGGGTTAAATGGCTTGCCCAAGGCCACACAGCTAGGTAATTATTAAATGTTTGAGGCTGGATTTGAACTCAGGTACTCCTGACTCCAGGGCCAGTGCTCTATCCACTACACCACCTAGCCACCCCCTAAGGATAACTCTTTACCTCATTTGGGAGATTGCATTATTTCCATGTCCTAAAAAAAAATTCTCCTTATATCATATCTACTTTCATTTCCACATTCTTTTCAAGCTTTTAAATTTTTTCCATAAGTTATCAAGAAGAAAGGAGGCATTTCCAGTCTATCACTTCTTTTATGATATACAATACCTCATTTTCCCTCTTTCAGATTCAAAAATTCATAGATTTTAAAACTGAAAGAAACCCTAGATGTCATATATTCCAGTCCCCTTATTTCACAGCTTGAGAAACAGAATTCATAAGAAACCATAAATGGTTGAACTCTAGAGAAGCATGGAATGACTTATGGGATCTGATGCTGAGCTAAGGGAGTAGAACCAAGAGAACAATGTACATATCAACAACAGCACTGTGAGATGAACAACCTCAATGGAAGCAGTTCTTCTCAGCAGTCCAGAGAGGTGTATAGTATATATAGTATAATAGTATAGTATAGTATAATAGTATATATAATATAACTGTATTGACTGGCTATAGATTATATTATCCCCATCCAAAGGAAGAAAAACAAAACAAAATAACACAACACACACACACACACACACACACACACACACACAAACAACCCTTCTGATGAACATCTTATAAAAATTATCTCTTATATATCTCTTTCCCTTAATTCTAATTCCTCATAATGGAAAATACTAATTTATAAACATGTTTATCAAAATATGTATGTGCAACGCAAACTTGACTGCCAATGAAGGGAATGAGATGGGAAGGGAGGATGGAAGGAAATTCTGAAACATAAAAATATATATGTGCTTATGGATGAAAAGAAAATAAATTAAAAAAAGAAATTGAGTTCCCTGTGTCTGATGACTTTTAAAAGTTTAATTAAAAGGTAAATAAATAGCAAATTTGAAATCCAAGTCATAAGTGTAGCACAATATAGCATTTATAGAGCTCTTTAAGGTTTAAGGAGCACTCTCCTCACAATAATCTCCATATTTTGCAGATAAGAAGACAAATCTCAGAATGGTGAAGTGTGTTATCAATGCTTACACTTAAGATTATATTGGAGTCAAAATTTTAAATATGTCTCCTGACTTCCAGGTCCAGTGTGCTATATTTACCACGTTGCTTCCATATCAGTGCAGTAACTGAAAAGTATTTCAAGATAATAATAATGAGAAAAGAAATTTCAGAACCAATTAATTTGAAATGTGGAGAATTCCAAAGCTTTTACATAGACTTCCAAGACTAGTTTCTGAAGAAGCATTAAGATGAATATTCATTCCTCCCCTTCCCTTGGTCTTTTCATTTTCCTTTCCATTTTTCTTCCTTATGTCACAATTCCTATAAGCCATCATCTTGGACTAATAGGGATCTGAAGGAATAGTAAGTAGTACTAATGATGACATGTGAAAATAGAGTTATTGACAGCCAGCACTATATATTTAAAGACCTAGGGTCCTTGCTCTTGGCAAAATCTCCTTTGTGGCCTGTAAATTAATATTACATTTGATTCCTTCAGTGGGCTTATATTTAGACCTCTGAACTCAACTGTCTTTAATTGTTCAAAACATGTTTTGAGACTCAGCTATCTTATCTGTAGCCATCTAAAATGACTAGTAGTACTTGACTACTTAGAATTTCTAGTTGATTGTGGAAAAAAGGAAACTAAATCTGATCATTTTTATGTATATAAGAGTCTGAAATATATAGAGATAGAGATAGATAGAGATAGAGATAAAGATACACATACACATACACATACACATACAGATAGAGAGAGAGATAGAGATAGAGATAAAGAGAGATAGAGATAGAGACAGAGATACAGATACAGATACAAATATATATATATATATATATAGACAGCAAGGTGGTACAGTGGATAGAGTGTCATACTTGAAGTTAGAAAGACTTTTTTTGCAAGGCAAATGGGGTTAAGTGGCTTGCCCAAGGCCACACAGCTAGGTAATTATTATGTGTCTGAATTGATTTGCAGTCATAGATCCTTACTAGTAGTACTACTTAGGGCAAATTCCTTTACCTCACATTCCTCATATGTAAAAATGAGAATAGCATGTGTCTCCCATAATTATAGAGAGGATCAAATGCGATTATATTTTAGACATTAGATATATTTATATTAATTTTCTCCAAACTCTTAAGTCCTATACAAATGTTATTGTTATTATTACTATTATTGTTATTATTATATAGCTATCTGCATGTATTCAGAAACATGGAAGATAAAAGAAAGGAAAACTGACCTTATTACTGGCTTTCAGCTTTCTGAAGCACCTCTAATATAACTCATAGAAGACTGTTTAAATCTCGTGCCTAAGGTTCTAGAAAATGAAAGAATGATAATCTACTTGGAATAAAAATTTCCTTGGCAACAAGAGTTCATCTCATTTAGTCTCTCAAACATTTACACATGATTATTTGTTGTGATAGCCTCTGACTAGGATCTTGTCAGATTTCATGGTCTAAGTAAACCATGCCTGGATGGCAGTGAAATGAGAATTTTGAAAATTCAGCCACTGAAGTCTAATGATTCAATGAGTACCACTTGGCTTTCTATAGAGGCAATTTAAAGTTCCAATTGAGATGGCTTTTGGACCAGATGAGGTATCAAATGACCTCAATAGAACTGAGTAAATATGTGTTCTTCCATATCCTTAAGAAGTTCTAAATATTTTGAAGTTAGCATGGTGCAAATTGCCACAATATGACCAGTGTCATATTTTAAATTCTAGGTTGCTAAGTCAAATTTAACAAAAAAGTACCCTTTCCAGATGACTCTTCTCTGATAGTTTTACTATACATTCCAAAAGAGCCTTCTTTTCATGGGTGCCCAGAACTCAAAGGATTTTATTTTGTTTCTTTTTTTCTTGTTTATCTGTTTTATGATTTTTAACATTTATCCATATGCACATGTATATTTTTAAGTTACAAAATTTCCTTCTACCCTCCCCCCCCTTCCCTTAGTGGTGAAGTCAGGTTAAGATTTTACATACATATTTTTTAGGTCTTTTTTTTTGCAAGGCAATGGGGTTAAGTGGTTTGCCCAAGGCCACACAGCTAGGTAATTATTAAGTGTCTGAGGCCAGATTTGAACTCAGGTTCTCCTGACTCCAGGGCCAGTGCTCTAACCACTGTGCAACCTAGCCGTCCCTTACATACATATTTTTGATAAATATGGTTACAGATTAGTCATTTTTGGTATGGGGAATTAGGATTAAGGGAAAGAAATACATAAGTGATAATTTTTTTATAAAATGTTCATCAGATTCTGAAGGGAGTTTTTTTGTTTTTGCTTTTGGTTTTGTTTTGTTTTGAGGATAACATTGTCCACAGCCAGTCTAACATTCATGTACCATAACTTGTTTAGCCATTCCCCTATTGATGGGCATCTCCTCAATTTCCAATTCTTTGCCATTACAAAAAAAAGAGTTGCTATGACTATTTTGGAACATGTGGGATTTTCTCATTTTTTATTATTTCTTCTGGATACAGGCCTAGAATTGGAATTTCTGGGTTAAAGGGAATAAACATTTTTATTGTTCCTTGGGTATAGTTCCATATTGCTTTCCAAAATGGCTGAATCCATTCACAGCTCCACCAGAAATGCATCAGTATCCCAGTCCTCCCACAGCCTCTCTAGCATTGATCATTTTGCCTTTATTTCTCATCTTAGCCAATCTATCTGATAGGTATGAGGACATCTCATAGTTGTTTAATTTGTATTCCTCTAATCAATAATGATTTGGAGCATTTTTCATATGATTTATATAGAAATTTATCAAAGGATTTTCCTAGGCAATCATAATATCCTCTCATCCTGACTAAATTCTACCCAAGCAATTATATTATTCTTTAATTTCTTTAATTTCTTTAATTTTGTTTCATTCAGTCTTTTTGTAGGTTCTGCTAATTCTAGAATTTGGTTAGAGTCATTATTTATAAGTTTTTGGAATGGTTTGGGGATGAGTCTTTGCCTTTATTCTGCTATATTGGCTCTAGGACAACTCTCAAGACAGTCTCATGATCAAGAATAAGTCTTAGTCTTTTGGAGATGATATTATATTGGAAAGGAAAGTTGGATCATGCAACCAGTATCCTCAAAAAATTGTCACTATCTATTTTTATACTAAAATGATCATAAAAAAGTAAAAGGGACAAACTGAGAACATTTTTATCACTAGGTATGTTTAATGACAATACAAAATTCAATTTGAAAATTTTCACCTAAATCCATACTCAAAAGGAACACTAAAAATAAGCTAAAAATAGTATTGTGCAATAGGGGAAAATAAACTGCATATGGAGTCATTGGATTTAGTTTCATGTTGACCTCTAAAGAGTCATGTAAATTCATGAACCTCAGTCTCCTCATCTGTAAACTGAAAGGCTTGGGCAAAATAATATCTGAAATCTCTTTTTTAGTTTTGACATTTGTCTATATGTTCTATCAATCATAATAAACATAAATATGTCTACTAAGACCTAGTTGATACATTACCAAGCATAGATATTGAATAAAATTTCTCATGTGTAACCACATAAAAGACAGACATTCACAATGGTGTTTTTCAGATAATATCCTTTAAAATGTACTAGTATGGGTGGCTGGGTGGTACAGTGGATAGAGCACTGGCCCTGGAGTCAGGAGTACCTGAATTAAAATCTGGCCTCAGACATTTAATAATAACCTAGCTGTGTGACCTTGGGAAAGTCACTTAACCCCACTGCCTTGCAAAAAAAACTAAAAAAAAAACCCTAAAATATACTGGTAAAACACTGTGACACATTCTAGTATACTGGAGTTAGAAGGACTTTAGTTCAAATTCAACATCTGATAATTACTAACTAGGTGATACTGGGCAAGTCCTTTAACTTCTGTCTGCCTCACTTTCTTCAACTGTAAAGTAAGAATAATAGTAGTAGCAACTCTCTAATGAAAAATTATTTGTAAATTGCTTAGCTTATGCCTAGGTCATTTTGGACACTAAATAAATGTTTGCTTTCTTCTCATCCTTTCTAGTAGATTTGAAGGAGTATAACATCAGAAATGTTGGTCAAGGGGCAGCTAGGTGGTATAGTGGATAAAGCACTGGCCTTGGAGTCAGGAGTACCTGGGTTCAAATATGGTCTCAGACACTTAATAATTACCTAGCTGTGTGGCCTTGGGCAAGCCACTTAAGCGCATTTGCCTTACATAAAAAAAAACCTTAAAAAAAAAAGAAAAGAAAAAAAAGAAATGTTGGTCAAAAAACAACTAAACTTGATCTCCTCCCTTTGATACTTATTATTCTAGTCCAAGAGTACCTTAATGTTTCTAAGTCTCAATTTCTTTGACTGAAAAAATGGAATAATAGGTTTGCAATCAGACCTGTGATGTCATTGGTATGGATTGTCAGGTGATGAAACTCTCTTTACCAAAGCAGTCACAATTTTTTACAGTTCCTCTTATGCTTAAGGAGTTGCTGAGGTCCCTGAAGGGTTAGGCACCTTGCCTGGGGGTCATATAGCTAGTAACTGACAGAAGTAAAACTAGAACCCAGACCTTTCTGGCTCCAAAACCAGCTCTCTATCCACACTACCTCTCAAATGGGAAAAATATCATCATGATTATTAGTATCACTATGGCAACTACATCATTAGAAAAATCAAGTAAGGAAATATATATATATATATATATCAAGAATTTTTTAAATCATAAAGCACTATGGATGTCAGTTATCATACTTATTATTCATTAAAAACCATACAAAGGCTGCCTGAGTACTCAGTCTTTGCTCGATTCACAGTAGTTGTCAAAGGGGTGGCACTTGATCATTTCTTCCTTATCATCAAGTAAACAGACAGTACAAAAGTTTTTAACTGGCTTTGTGATAATCTGCTATCATTCAGGACATTTCCTAATATGAGATCTTATAGATGTTTCAGAAGACTATATGGAAGAATATTTGTCACACAGTATAAATGTTACCCATCAGGTATTCCTATAAATGTACCTTTACCTTTGAAGAAAGTAAAATTACAAGAATTTGACATTGCTATGAAGAAATCTTTCATTTGTAATGGAATTAATGGGACTGAAAGAAATCTTGATTGTAAAGACATATAGTCAATTCCTTTCTTTACAAGCAAGATAATTCTCAAGCCAATAACTCTAGATGAGGATAGCCACATCCAGAAAAGCAAATTCCATTGCTATCTTTGGTAACTGATCCTTGTCTATATTCTATACCCCAATTCAGTGCAAAAAACTATTTTTCCTCCTTATTTCTCAGTGAAGAAATTTGACTTGTCATGTGTCAATTAAAAGAAAAACAATTTTAAAAAAACTTTGGCACACTTTTAAGCCCTTTTCACTTACTTTTGCTGCAACCAAATAGGTTGAAACTATCCAAATGACTTGCCCCAGGAACACAGTCATCGCACTTTAATCCAGTTGCAAATTGTTTACAGAAACATTGACCAGTGACCAGATGACAGCTTCCATTCAAGGCTCCTGGAAGATGACAGTTACATGGGAGGCATCTGCAAATAAAATAAAGCATGTTGAATGTCATTTAGAATAGACCATAAGCTTCACAGGGTAAGATAGTCTATTTTTTGAATGGGATAAAGAATTGACAAATGTAATCCAAGTGACTCAAAATTTTTTCCTTAGTTAACTAAAGTTATCCCTATGAGAACTGTGTATTCTAATTTTTTTACATTATTCCAAATATCTAATTTAGCAATCTGCCTAGTCATGTCCTTTTAAGAGAGTCTAACTCTCTCACAAAAGGACTCATCTGTTTCTTCATCTGAAAAATCAATAAATATTTATTAAGTGCTTATTCTGTGCCAGACACTGTACTGAGTGCTAGAGGTACAAAAAAAAAAAAAAAGCAAAAAACAATATCTGTTCTCAAAATACTCTCTATCTAATAGAGGAGAGAGAAAAACAAATAAATATATAGAAGCAAGCTATAAACAAGAAAAATAGGAAACAACTAATAGAGAGAAAGTACTGGAATTAAATAAAGGTTTGAAAAGACTTCCTGTAGAAGTCAGAGTTTTCGTTGGGCCTTAAGGAAAGTCAGGGAGGTCATTAGTTGTTGCTGAGAAGGGATGGCATTCCAGGACTGGGTGACAGTCAATGAAAATGCCCACAACAGTGTCTTGTTCATGGGACAACTAGGAAACCAATGTCACTGGAATGAAGAATAAAATGCAAAAATTTTACTAAATAGCCTGAAGTAAGATCCCCTTCCAACCTTAAATGTATGATCCCTTGATCCTTTTTTTAAATATAATTTCTAAACATATAGGAACACAAGAATGTCACATACATAATAAAATTGGTCTTTGATAAGCCTCTCTGATAGAAAGGGGACATAACATAGTACAATGGAAACAGAAATAGAAAAATCAGAGTCCTTGGAATTAAATCTTGGGTGTGCTACTTAATATCTGTGTTATGTTTAGCAAGTAACTTAGTAACTTCAATATCATCATCTAAAAACAAACAGGGGATTAAACTAGTTGACCTAATTATGGTTCTAAACCTCTAATCCTTTTATATCCATGTGGACAAGACATGGACTGGTACAATTTGGTGGATTGGTTCTGGATGAATAATGGAAATCATATGGCAATGATTATGGATGGATACAAATCTGGAGGAAGATTTTCCTGGAGGTTCATTAGCACTTGACTTTCCAAAGACTATACAGGAATACTATTGTTCTATAAGAAACCATAAATGGTCTGACTCTAGAGAAGCATGGAATGACACACAGGATCTGATGATCAATGAAAGGAGTAGAAGCAAGAGAACAATGTACACATTAACAACATTGTGAGATGAAAACCTTGATGGAAGTAGTTCCTCTCAGCAGTCCACAGAGCTAGGACAACTGTATTTGACTGACTATGGACTATATTATCCCCATCCAGAGGAAGCAAAACAAAACAAAACAAAACACACACACACACACACACACACACACACACACACACACACACAACAAAAACAACCCTTCTGAATCTGATGAACACTTTATAAAAATTATCTCTTATGTATTTCTTTCCCTTGATCCTAACTTCATACCAAAAATTACTTATTTGTAAATATGTTTATCAAAATATGTATGTACAATGCTATCCTGACTATTTGCCACCGAGGGGATGAGGGTGGGAAGGGAGAGTGGAAGGAAATTTTGTAATCTAAAAAATATATATGTGCATATGGATGAAAATAAATAAATATTTTTAATAAAAGAAAGCAGCCAAAAAAAAAGAAAAACAAAAGGAATTGTTTTCAGAGGACAATGGTTTAAATGTTGCCAATATTTTAAGATATCTTGAATTACCATGGTTCATTTTGTAAAGTAAACTCCTGTTTTACTACTGCCACCACCACCACTTCCATCACTACTGCTATCACTACCACTACCACTACCCTCCACCACTACCACCACCACTACTACAACTACTACTAATCCTTTGATATCAAAAAGGATATCAACCAAGTGACTGTGGATTGAGTTGCACAATTATTTTTATTATCATGAAGGACAGGCTGTGCAAGGCATCCTTCTCACTTGCCTTTGTCAAGATCATTCCACTCCATGATTTGATTTCTAGGAAACAGGACTATTGAAGATTGTCTGGCTGCTGAGGGAGTCTCTTGATCTTAAATTGGTTTTGTTTTCTCCCATATCAGCAAGGCATCACAGGTCTTCATCAACAACAGTTGGCAAGCACTAGCATGTGACAGCTGGTTACAACCTCATGTATCCTAATCTGTCACTTTATGGACCAATTGTCAGTATAGTCTTTCTTCTTTGGCCTTCCATCTTTGACTTGTAAACTACTCAACACTACGATATGATTGGCAATAGTTTTAACTCTAAGACAATGTCAGTCTACCATAAATAGGGTTGTACTGCTCCCTAGAGCTCGAGCTCACCAGACACTGCAGGGACCATAAGACTTTCCATGGCATAGCTCCCTCTTGGAGCAAACCTATTTGAGAGTATCCCTGCCATTCACAAAGAAAAAGAGAATTCTCCCTGTGGCTCCTGGTAAAGATTAGGTTACCATACTAGATGCTTCCCAGTGTCTACCTCCACTACTCTGGATTCAGGGATTTGAAACTGAGTCCCTTTCAATTAGCTAAGTAAGGGCAATAGAGGTCATTGCTGTCCTTTCAGAATGACACTCACCTGTTTCTCAGGACCAACTAACCCATGTTTAACTGTTACTCACATGGAACTCTTCTCTACTTCAACCTTCATAGCTCTCATATGAATAAATGTTTGGGGAATGAAATTTCTGAAAGTTAACAAATATACTCTACATGATTATTAATTTTCAAAGATTAGAATACAATAAATACATTCACACTCAATTTTAAGAAACAAATTTAATCTTTGCTATTCATAAAATATTTCAGGACTACGTAGGCTCATCATTAATTATCTTTATTCAGTACTATTTAATAGCTGTAGGAGATTGGGGTGAACTTATAATGATCCCATGACAAATTTTGAACACTAATGCATTAAATAAATTCTTGATTTTTAGCTTTGTCTTTTGCACTCAAAAAAAAAAAGATATTTTTTTTAGGTTTTTGCAAGGCAAATGGGGTTAAGTGGCTTGCCCAAGGCCACACAGCTAGGTAATTATTAAGTGTCTGAGACCGGATTTGAACCCAGGTACTCCTGGCTCCAAGGCTGGTGCTTTATCCTCTATGCCACCTAGCTGCCCCCAAGAGATGTTATTTTTAAAAAACCATTATTAGCTTTTTTGTTATTTATGACTGTTGGTAGACATAAATTTACTAAATAATGTCTTATCAGGAAAATAAGAAAAAATAATAATTTCCAAATGATATAAGTCAAACTACAATTATTCTATAATATAATATAAGCTATTGCCATGACCTCATCACTCAAAGGAGAGGGAAAAAGGTCAAAAACTTCTTGAAGGCAAGAACTTATCTTCCTTTCTTTTTATTACAGCACTTAGCACAGAGCCTAGACTTTAGAAAGAGTTTGATGCTTTTTGATTGATTGCCCAACTGGATGATACTGAAAGTCTTTTTTAATGCACCCTTTTCAAGTCAAGTCCAACTTGCAAGCAATTATTAAACTCTCCTGATATATAAAGCATTGTGTTAAACATGGAGGGAACAGTTTCTTCAAGGTTTTTAATTTTATTGCATGACACTGTGGAGAAACTGCACCATCTTTTACCTCCTTTCGGTGAAGAAAAAACAACAATCCAATATTTGATGTATCAAAGAAGAGAGCACATTTTCTTACAAACAGAAATTATGTTCTCTGAGTGCATTGGATTAAAGGCAGTTGACAGCATTTAAACTTGGGAAGCTGGGTGACACAGTAAATAAAGGGCCTTGCTAGACTCTTCTTCCTGAGTTCCAAACTGTCCTCAGATTCTTACGAGCTGTGTGACCTGGGAAAATTGCTTAACCCTGTTTACCTCAGTTTCTTTTTCCATAAAATTATCTGGAGAAGGAAACAGCAAGAAAACATACATATATGGGATAAAAATATGTGTGTGTGTGTGTGTGTGTCCAAAAAGTTGTATATAACTGAAACTGAACAACAATCATCTAAATTAAATATAAAGAATTCCTTCATTAGTTAATAGCATATTTAATTTTGCTCAATTCCATAAGTAACCCTCAAATATCTGCAAGCATGGAGGAGAACACTGGTATGTGCAATCCAAAGAATAGCACATGATTCAAGTCATAACTAGATTAGAAAATCCTTGAAACCAAAGATAGTTTTTAATAATCTGTGTCAAATAGTCTGTGGAGCCAAGATGGTGACAGGAAAAGATCCTTGCCTAGGTGTTCTCTCCATAATATTTCAAAAATCTTAAAATTATGACTCTAACTAAATTTTCAAGAGACAGAACCCACAGAAAGATCCAGTTAGGCAATTCTCCATACCAAGGTAACCTGGAAAATAGTGGAAAGGCTTGGCTCCATGGGGTTAGAGGGGCAACCCACCAGAGTGAAAAACCTCAACCTCCAGGAGGCAGCCCCAGGGTGCCTGGAAGCCGTGAGTCTCATAGCAGCAGGGATAGTTTCCTGACCTAAATGGCAAGGGAATACTGGGAACCACTTGGGAGATCAGTGTGGGGGACTTCTGCCAGAGCACGGGTGAAGATGAGTTGCCGAAGTCAGTACGGTTAGTACGGTTAGCACAACTGTGGGGACCCCTGTAGCCCAGATCCAGGAAATAGAAAAAGGCTTGGAGCCAGCAAGCAGGAGCCTCCAGGCAACTGAAGCCCATGGAAGGTAGGGGAGACTTGCAAGATTTGTCCTCTGTCCCTGGAACAGGACTCTGGGGCCCTAACAACTTTCAGATCCTGATCACAGTCTAAGCCCCCCATAGAACAGCAGCTCCCACCTCAGCCCCGTGGTAGAGGGGTGTGCTTGTGGTCCTTCACAGACCAGGAAGGGAAGTCAGAGCTTCACACACTGACATCCCAGTGGTGGTGGTGGTGGGGGGGGGGGGGAATTCCAATAATACTCACAAGTTCAGGAAGCACCCCAAAACCAGGCACAGGCTGGAGAAATGAGTAAACAGAAAGAAAAAAAAGAAACACTGTTGAGAAATACATTGTCTATGATCCCAAGAAGGATCAAAATACTCAATCTGATGATGAGGAAGTACAAGCTCCTGCATCTAAAAACTCTGAAAAAAATGAAAGTTGGGCTCAGGCTACAGCTCAAAAAAGATTTTGAAAATCAATTAAGGAATATAGAAGAAAAATTAGGAAAATAAATGAGAGAGTTGCAGGAAAAACATGAAAAAGTCAGCAGCTTAATCAAGGAGATTCAAAAAACTGCTGAAGAAAATGTTAAAAACCTGGCATAGGTCAAAATGAGTAAAAGAGTTCAAAAAGATATTGAGGAGAAGAATATTATAAAAAGCAAAACTGGCCAGATGGAAAAGGAGATAAGAAAGTTCTCTGAGAAAAACAAATCCCTCAGATGTAGAATGGAGCTAAGGGAAACTGATGACTTTTCAAAAACTCAAAATAAGTACTTCAAAACTAAAAGAATGAAAAATTAGAAGAAAATGTGAAACATCTCATTGAAAAAACAATTGATCTGGAAAACAAATTCAGGAAAGATAATTTTAAAATTATTGGGATACCTGAAAGTCATGATCAGGAAAAGAGCCTTGACCTCATTTTTAAAGAATTCCTACAGGAAAATTGCCCAGATATCCTAAAGTGCTTTAGAGTTCACAAGCAGAGGGCAACATAGAAATGGAGAGAATCCCCCACACACACACACCGTGGAAAGAGATCCAAAAAAAAAACAAACCCAGGCATATTATAGCCAAGTTCCAGAACTCCCAAGTCAAAGAGAAAATATTACAAGCAGCCAGAAGGACACAATTCAAATATCATAGAACTGCAGTCAGGATCACACAGGACTTAGCAGCAACTACATTAAGGGTGCCTAGGGCTTGGAATATAATATTCCAGAAGGCAAAAGAGCTTGGAATGCAACCAAGAATCAACTCCCTAGCAAAACTGAATATCCTCTTCCAGGGGAAAACATGGACTTTCAATGAACCAGGGGAATTTCAAATGTTCCTGTTGAAACAACCAGAGCTGAACAGAAAGTTTGATCTTCAAATACAGGACTCAGGTGAAGCCTAGAGAGTGGAGGAGAAGGGTAAAATATGAGGGACTTAATGATGATGAACTCCATGAATAGAAAAATGATACTGATGATACTCATATGAAACCTCTCATTCAATAGAGCAGGTAGAAGGAGCTTATATAGATGAAGCAAAGGAGAGAGCTGAATGAAGATATAATATATTGTAAAAATGGAGTCAATGGCTAAAAGGGAAACATACTGGGAGTAAGAGAAAGGAGAAATGGAATAGGCTAAGATATTTCATATAAAAGATTTTTTTTATTTTATTGCAAATGAGCTATTGCAATGATATGAAAGAGGAGAAGGTGAGGGGGAATGAGGAAACCTTCAATCTCAACAGAAATGGCTCAGAGAGGAAACAGCATGTACACTCAATAGGCTATAGACATCTAGAGTAAAAAGGAGAGAAGGCAGGAAGGGGGAGGGAGGATGTGGGTGATAGAGGAGAGGGTAGATCATAGGAGAGAAAAGTCAGATATAACACAATTTCTTTTTCACTTCTTGCAAGGGGCTGGGATTGGGTGGCCTTTCCAGGACCACAGGGCTGGGTGGTTGTTGGGTCTCAGAGGTGGTATGTGGGCTTGGGGTCTCTTGGTCCCAGGGCCAGTGATCAGTCTACTGCATCACTCAACTACCCTACAGAACATTTTAGAAGAGGGACAAAGTGAAAGGAAAGAGAAAATATAATATAAGGTAGTGGGTAGTAATAGATGGAGGGAATTACAATCAGCAATAACAGGGGAAAAATATGGAAGTAACTTTTTTGATGGACTTATCATAAAGAATGTGATCCACCTGATACAGAGCTGATGGTATCACAACACAGATTGAAACACATCTTTTCTCTTTCTTTTATTTTACTTTTCATGAGGGTCTATGTTTGTGGGGGAGGGTTATTATATTTACTCTTAAGCAAGAATATTTTAGTAATGTATAAAAAAATCACTTTTACAAAACTTTAAAAAATAATAAAATCAAAAAAAATCAAAAAAGTGCTTTAGAGTTCACAAAATAAAATTTTGCCCACAACCCTTTAAAGTAGATAGAATAAATTGTAAGATCATTTCCAAATAAAGAAACTGAAACCAAGAGAATGTAAATGATTTGTCAATGATCATGCAGCAACTAAATGAACTAGGATTCAAATTCAAGTTTCCTTACTTCAAAACCAGTTCTTTCTGATATACTGCAAATGGTAACTAAACTAATATCTTATGTTTGGAAGGTTTAATATAGATAGATAGATAGATAGATAGATAGACAGACAGATAGAGATACAGATATATTGATATAGATTAGAGAGAGAAATATATGGATGTGTCTGTTGAAAGGATGAAGCATTTATCTTTAGAATGAAGCATTACTTTTTTTTTCAAGTCATCAGAATAAGAATTATTTGAGTTAATTTCAGGATTAACATTTCCTGGGAAGTTATTAACTGATGATGTTAATGATACCAAATATTTATTAAACTCTCAATAATATTTTACATATGTTATCTCACTCTGACCCCACAAGAACCTTGAGAAATAGGTATTATAGACCTATTTTTAATCCTCATTTTATAGATGAGAAAACAGGCTGGCAAATTCCATGTTGCCCTTATCTTAAGGTTTAAGGCAGGTCTTCCTGACTCCAGATCTTACACCTTTTCCATTATATCATATTGCCTCAAAGTATAATAAAAAGTTTAATATGAAACAGTAAGGCCTAATTATGCAGGCAAAAGAGAGTTGAATTATTGAAGAATTCCTTAAACATAAAATCACCTGAGTTGTCTAAAATCTTCCTCTATCATGATCCAAGGATAATTGAAATCTAAGTTTTCCACTTGTTTTTTTCCTTCATATTCTTTAAGTATCCATAATTTAACCACTGTGAGTACTCCTCCCACCAGTATGAATCACTCTGTCTCCAGAATTTCATGAGTTATGATTGCCAAAAACTTCATCACCTGGAGAACAACCTTCTGGTGATGAGTCTCTCAAACTTGGCTAAGTGGATCCAAGGTTGGCTGTGAAATAATTTATTCCTAAACCCTTTCTCAAAGACTTCCCAGTTTGTAGATGTGCCAACCCTGTACTCTACTGGATAGCCTTCAGGAACTCAGGGTTACTTCTACATTGTAATAAAATATCAGAGTGGAACTTGTCTGAAGGAGGAGGTTTTCCCCTTTATGCATCTAATGCTGGATTATTTTCTTCTCTTCCTTCTCTCACTTGAGTGACCAGAAGTAATAAATTTAAACTTGCAAGACGGGTCAATGGAAACTAATGCAGTTGGGGTCTAGTGAGATTTGATGACTGAAAGAGAGAAAATTTAATATTGGAGACAGGAAAAGGATATAAAAGTTTTGTCCTCAATTTTGTATGGGGAAGATGGCATTGAAAAACTGGAAAAATATAGAGGTTATCTTCATTCAATCTAAAAAAAATGGTTTTAAAGATAGAGGTCCATAAAGGATGGCAAGAAGCTAGAGTCTCAAGAAAAAGAAGAAGAAAATTATTCCTTCAAAGAGCTTCGTAATGAAAATAGGATTAAAGGGAACCAAAAACCTATCTGAGAAGCTCTTCTTTTAAAACTGTCATTGAGAAATTATTTTGTATCTTTGTAACTAATGTTTTCTTTTCCATGAGTCTCAATTTTGTTTCCCTCCTCTTAACATTTTAAGAGAAAGCTAGATTCTTTATTTGATAGAGTGAAAGACCAAACTTCAAATCCTACCTCAGACTTAACGATCCAATAAGATCTCTTCTGGGTAGCCAAGTGGCATAATGAATAGAATACTCAGTCTAGAGTCAGAAAGACTCATCTTCCAAAGTTCAAATCTGAACTCAGACATGACCCTGGGCAAGCTATTTAGCCGTTTGTCTCAGTTTCCTCATCTGTAAAATGAGCTGAAAATATAAATAGTAAATCACTCCAATATCTCTGCCAAGATACCCCAAATAGGGTCATCATATAGAGTTGAGACAAAACTAAAATCAACAAAATCTCTTCCAACTCTAAATCTATTATTGTGATTTGTGATCAGAATCTATTATCTGATAACTTGGTATCTGTTCTACTCATTTAAGAATTAAATTCTTGATTACATTTTGTTGTTACTTAATTACAGGTAATATAGGAAAAATACAATGTGGTGGAAAAGAAAGATGAGGTAAAAGATTCATGTTCAAAGCCTGTCTCCTCAATTTCAGTTTTTCATTCATTAAACAAGGGGGATAGATTCAATGGCCTGAAAGATCCCTTCTAGGTTGAGATCTATAATCCTATGAAAATAAGGTGATATAAGACTATTTTCACTTTTAAAGTCTGTATCAGATACTATGGGTTACTGTTTATATATTTTCTCATGTTTCCCAAGTATAGTTATCTTGAGTGAAGTTAGCTTCAAAGTTCTCAAAATCAGCTACGTCTCTTAAGTCAAAAGAGCTACAAACATGCTCCAAAGCATAATCAGGCCCTGTTCCCAATAACTAAGTCTGGAAAATTTAGTTTAGACCTTTAAATAACACTAATTACTATATTTTCAGCTCTGTCCAGTGAGTATAAAAAGATATATATACCTGGTGGTAGTTATAGTTGTAGTGGTGGTAGTAGTAGTAGTAATAGTAGTAATAGTAGTAGTAGTAATAGTAGTGGTAGGTTGTTGCTGTAGTCTGTAGTTAGTGGTAGTTTGAGATCAATGGCAATAAGTATGCATTATAGCCAGTGAAATAAATCTTAAGGAACTATCCTTCAACTATTCACCTGCAATTTCTAGCCTTCAGATTTGTCCAAGAAAATTATTACACTGGCTTTATTAACTGTAAAAGGGACTGAAGCATCTTACCTCCAAAAAGAATTATTCTAACAATTAGCCCATGGCAAGATGTTGATTAGCATAAGCAATTTTGGCTCCACAAATTATTAAGAACAAAAACATTGCATATGCCTAAAGACCACCTTTAACACAGGACTCTTTGTGTGTCACATTCAAAATAAGTTTAAGGATATCATTCCCTTATCTTTTCTATCCATCAAAGGTCTTTCTTTATTAGAGTTCCTCTATCCCATTGCAACTCTGATTGTGTGATCTCCTGGGTAATCATTCAACACCCTTAAAAAGGCTGATAAAAGCTAAAGCTGCAAAATAAACTGCAAATTTGTTTTATGGACAAATATCCCTTTGGGAATAAATAAAGTACATTCTCTCTTGAAAACCAGTATACTCTAGTTTGCCCTCTTTTTTAAAAATGGGGGGGGGAAGAAAAGGACATTTTGTTTTACCCTTTCAAAAAAACTGTTACTGTATTCTTTCATCTAAACACATGACCTCAAAATCCACCCTTCCATATAGTGATTTTTACTAAGACTATTCAGTTATTTCCACACCTAAAGAAAATTGCCCTTTAAAAAAATAAAGATTGAAGAATCCTGGGGGAGATAAAGATGTTTTATTTGTTCTTAATTTTATTTCCTGCTGTTACTTAGCATATATGGTTTGTGGGGAGGGGTTTGATGTTATGGTGACACTCATAAACATTGAGAGACAAGCTTCTCCTCCTGCAACAATTATTTTATTGCACCACTCACGACTAAGGATCTCCTGAGTATTTCAGTTTTCATTACCATTCACTCATGAGACAATCAAACTTATTTTACATACGGTACATTTACAGTAATGGTTTCCAATGTCTACCATTGTTCCTTTCCTTGATGTAGTTCCCTTCACTCCCAGTAAACTACTATACATCTAACTCCATCTTCACTCAATCAATCAATATCTATGGGATATTAACCTCCAAGATCAAACTAAATAAATTCCTTCTCACAAAAGCATACTCTATTTTGAATAATTAAAAATGACTGTGTCTGATTTTATAGCCCCCTTATCCAGGCAGAATCTTGACTGTTGTGATAATTGTTTGCTTTTCATTGGTGGGAATTCTGCCTGACAGGAACTGTTAGATTGAATCCTATCTAAATGCTGTTGTTTGTTCCTGGATCATGGGGGAGTCCTGATGATTAAGATTTAAGTACAATGATGCCTCCAAATTTCACAGACTCACAAATGTAATTTTCTACATTCTCTAGAACTGTTTACCAAATAAGCTACAAGTTTCATGTCATTTTATAAGTGGTTCTTCCTCAAGAGTTCCTCCTAAATGAGATATATCTCATATTTATTAAAACAGAATTATATATAATAAAAGAAAAGACATTTTCAACTTGGAAAGAGAAAAACCAAACTAAGATGAATTGCAATATTGATTTTGCCAGGATAAATGGTTTTTGTAATATTAATATAAAGAAACCTTTATTACATTGACTCTCTAGGTACAGCTCAAGCTTCTCCCGCAATCTGTTTAAAATCTTCATTTTTCATCCTTATGGGAAAACCTCACTTGCTAAATGGATTTCATAAACAGTAATCTGTCAAGATTTATATAGATAAACAATTTGTGATGTTTATTGACCAGTTCATTACAGTAAACAAAACAGGAGTAAAGCATTGCTAATCTTGGCCAAGCAATCATGACCATTATTTTTGTTTGGACCCTTATGTAACTCAATGTTGCCTGAGATGCAAGTGGGAAAACAGTTAATTTGCCTCCATTTTTAAGGTCACAAATTTCATATATTTTTCCTCTCTCAGGAGCTTTCCTTCCCCCCTCACTCAGAAATTCTAACAGAAAAGGAATCAGATCCTGCTTACTATTATTAGAGTAATATCTCTATTAGAAAAAACAGGATGCATTGGAAACCCTGGCTAGTTTATCTCCAGACACTTCTCCACCTCTTGCTTCATGCCCTCCAGTCATGATAGACTCAGTCTTCTGACCCTGATCTGACCCTGACTTCCTTAAAAGACTCAGCTCAAATCCAATCTTCTCCAAAAGGTGTTTACAATCCCCTTCAATAATGAAAGCCTTCATTCAGAGATTATCTCCCATTTGCATTGAAATATCTTGTATTATATAGTATGTGTGTGTGTGTGTGTGTGTGTGTGTGTGTGTGTGTGTGTGTGTGTGTGTGTATGTGTGGCTCCTCCATTGGAAAGTGGTCACTGTGGTTATGCTTTTCTTTTTGATCCTAGGTTTATAGCAGGACCTGGCCCTTCGATTGACTAAATGGACCTTAAAAGTGTCTTGCCCGTGGTTACAGAAACAGCAAGCAGTAGAGATGGGATTTGAATTCAGCAAGCAGAAAATTCAAAATACTTTTTATTAAAATCACATTTTAATGCCTCCATTCACACCATGTGGATGTTTGTTGTATGATCTGACAAGCCCCATGTGTTACAGAGTGAAGTCTCCAAGTCTCCCTGCAACAATAACATACAACTGGAATGTTCAAATAAAAAAAGGGTATGATTTTTCAAATATTGCCACATGTATACAAAAACTTTATTTCATCTCTGATGCAACTGCAAGCTTCCACTCTTACAAACAATAAGATACCCAATCTTGATTGAGGAACTCATAAATTAAAATAATATTCATAAAATTGAATGCCTGGAGCAAAAAATCATGGCCCATCATAGAGAAAGTACTAAATTTTGACCCACAAATCCTAGACTAACAGCAACAAGTTAGGGAGAAGAGTGGAGGTTAGGAGGAAGGAAGTGACTTCATCAGCAGAAAAAGATTTGAATCCCAGGTCTATATGACCTCGGACATATAAATAATTTTAACTTTACTATGCCCTGGTTTCCTTTTCTGTAAAAAAGATATGGTTGAACAAGATGGTTTCTGAAACCCCTCACAGATGCAAATGCATAATTTGCCTAAATTTCTTCTAAGATTCCTTCTATCTCTGAACCTATGATTTCATAAATATCTCAGCTAAGAGTACTTTATAGTTAATGGACTGAGGTATTAAGTAAGCATAAGATCAACAAAATATTAAAGAACCTTTGGGAAGCAACCAAAAAGATAAAAAAGTTCCCAAATCTGTACTGAAAGTCATTCTTTCCCCAATATTTTCTATTACTACATTATAAAAAGAGACAAGTTGACTAAAAATGTTTCTGACTTCTTTATTCTAATTTACTTCTTTCAGAGATCTAGTTCTGAAAGGAAACTCTAGTTAAGAACAATTTGGGATAAGTAACCAAATGCCATATTATAAAAAGAAGAGCAAAATGTGTTGATTCACGTGCAAGATTTCCTTTACATTCATCTTAGGAGAAGGCTAGCACCTTGAGGGTGGAGACTATTTTCATTTGGGGTTTTGTATCTCTATCATCAAGCACAATAATAATTGATTTAAGCATAGTGGAAACAGTAATAAGATCTTAGATTTTAACCCTGCCTGTCACTGAATTCCCATGTTACCTAGGGAAAATCATTCCGTCTCTCTCTCAGGGCTTCAGTTTCCACATCTGCAAAATGAGGAGGTTTAACTAAATTATCTCTATATACCCTTTTAGCTTTAATGATGATTCTGTGATCTTATGAATTGATTTAAAGTCCAAAAGTTTGGGGTAAGTACCACAGATTCCATGTAAGCTTGGAGTCTGTCTGTCCTCAATTGAGGATTCAAGAGGAAAATTATATTCTAGTCATAACTCTGCTGATAAGCAGAATAATTAGTTTTCAACATAAGGAATTTATGAATGTCAAATCAATAAGCATTTATTAAGCATCTACTATGTACCAGGATTCTGCTAATCATTGGGAATACAAAGAAAAACACAGTCCCTCCTCTTAGTAGTAGTAGCAGAAGTGATAGTAGTAGCAGCACCAGGAGCAGGCAGCAGTAGCAGTAATAAAGTCTATTATGCTCCTGGCACTCTGCTAAGCATTTTTTACAAACATTATCTTTAAACTCTCAAGGAACTCTCAGTCACATTGCTAGTAAGCATCACTCTAAAGGTCTCTCTTATGAACTTTGGAATTGATTGTGCCACATGGGAGACATTGGCACAGAACTGCCCAGCATAGGATGCCCTCATCAGAGAAGGTGCTGTGCTCTATGAGCAGGGCAAAATTGAAGCAGCTCAAAGGAAATATGTGATGGCTAAATTTAGAGTAGCCACTCCAGGTGTTCAACTGGATAATTTGTGCCCAACCTGTGGTAGAGCATTCCAAGCTCATATCATTCTGGTCGGCTACAGTCAGACACAACTGTAACTTGTCTCTAATAGTGATGTCATGTTTGGTCTCCTTCAATAATGAAGGAGTTTTGAAGAAAAGATTCTTGCAGAATGTGAGCCTAGCTGAGACTTACAGGAAGCCAGGATGCCAGAGGCAGAGACAAGAAGGGAGATAATTCCAGAGGAAATAAAACGTATGGAATCTGGAGATGATATTCTAACAATAGTAAAAAGACCATCTACCTATCCACTATCTACTATCAAGGGATAGTAAAGACATGGAGATGAGGAAGGGGCAAGAAGATCTGAAGAGGCAGGTTATGAAGGGCTTTCAAAGCCAAATAGAGAATTTTACATTTGATCCTGGAGATCATAGGGAATAAGACAAAATAAGATTCTAGCATTTTCTCTGACTGTTTTTCATGCCTGAAATGCACTTCCTTGTTTTATCTCTACCTACTGAACTTCCTGGCTTCCTTTAAATTCCAGCTAAAATTACATATTCTGATCTAGAGGAAACCTTTCCCAACTTTCCCCATCACTCTTAATTCTAGTGCCTTTCTTTTGTTGTATGTTTTGTATTTACTCTGTATTTAGATTGTACATTTACTTGCTGATTCCCCAATTAAATTATGAGCTTGTCTTTTGCCTCTTTGTGTTTAGCCCCAGTATTTAGCAAATAGCAAGTGCTTAATAATTATTGATTGAGGGGCAGTTAGGTGGTGCAGTGGATAGAGCATGAACCCTGGAGTCAGGAGGATTTGAGTTCAAATCCAGCCTCCAATATATAATACTTAGCTGTGTGTCCTTGGGCAAGTCACTTAATCACTTTGCCTTGCAAAAAAAAAAAAAAGAAAGAAAAAAATAAATATTGATTGACTAACAGTTGAGATAGAACAATGTCTGACAGAGATGGTTTATCTTTCCAAAGTTTAGAGTAAGTTATGAACCTAGATAATATAGGAAAAATCTCCTGGTTTATAGAGAATAAGGAAGGTGTGATTAGTAAGTCAATAAGTTTTTATTAAGTATTTACAATGTCCCAGACTAAGAATTAAAGGAAAACAGAAATTATTGTCCTAGGGAAAGTGAAGTAAAGTAAATTCAGGGTTTAAAATATGGATCTTAACTATATGTTGACAATTGTAGGAAAGAATTTCAACATGGTTCCTTTTGTGTTCCATTCTTTGGGGGTCAAATTTGATGTACTTTTTTTATTAGACTGATTAACAATGGGCCAATCTTTTGGCTTCTCTGTTTTCTATGCTGGGTTTAGTCGTCTTTATTTCAAGTGTTAGAAATAAATGGAAGGAATTTTGCTCTTAGATCAGTTTGTGGGCATCTCTACCCCTCCCGCATTGTTCTGATAGGTGCTTTTTGAAGAATGAACTACTGAAGAAGAAAAACACAGGTGGTTTGTTAGACTGGGTAGGCTGAACTTGTTTTGACTCTAGGGAGCATGAGAGGAATATAGAAGAAAGGAACAAAAAGAAAAACATGAGATATAACTGAGCAAAGTGAAGGGAACATGAGGGAGAGCAAGAAGAAATGACACCTGAGAGAACTAGCAGAGGGTCTTTAGGGGGTACTCAGCATACTTCAATAGGAAGGGCAGATAGGTATGGATTTTCCCCCCAAACAAAATAATACAATGACTCAATATATGAGTTTAAATGAAATCCTGAACCTAAATTTTCTCTTACTTTGTAACTATATAAATTTCTTGAGATGTGTGGTTATTCTTTCCTTAGCCCAAAAGAGATAACCACATATTTGATAGTTCCATATATTTATAGCCATTTCTGCACTAAAGCTTAGGATTATTTTGAAACAGTAAATGGCATATGTACAATAACAACCAGAAGTCATCAGGGAGATTTTCACATCTTTCAAGAAATGAGGGGGGAAAGACACAGTAAAGACAAAATGAATTTTTACCATTTTCCAACTATAAGAAAAAAGAATAAATTGAGTCTTTTTTCATGATCATACTTCCAGATTCCCTATTGACCTTTCATACTAAGGAATTTCCTTTGTAATGATGATCAGTGTAAAGAGAAAAGACACAACAGAAATCATCAGTTACCCTTGAATAGGAGGGTCATTCTGGATGCATTTACACACATTCCACACATCGAGTTTTACAAAAGCACAATCATGCTCATATACTTTGGTGACACAAGGACACTATAGCTTCATTTTCCTTCTCAGCTCAAGGGGACACAACATGATAGTAAGTCTTAGAGGAGAATGGAAATCTCTAGTATATTCATCTTGCTGATTCTGTTAGTCTCAATAAAAGGATCTTTCTCCATATTGAAAATATAAACTATAAAGTAGTTTTGAAAAGGGATAGAGGGGGATACAAAGCCAATATCATCATTCCAAACTGCTTCTCAATTCCTTTCCATTTCTTCCTCTGTCTTCGCTCCCCTACCACACACCCTTAAGAGGTCATAGAAACACAGAGAAATGTCATCAAGTTCAGCATCTTTATGTAACAGATGAGGAAACTGAGGTTTGGAAAGATTAAATGAGTTGTTAGGGTCACACAACTATGGTCACACAACTAGCTTAAGCTCTTTGCAAGTCTAAATTCACTGTCCCACCTACTACATTACTGATCCCCAAGTTGCCAAAAAAAAAAAATTTGAAAATGGATTTGAGTCTTGGAGAAACAATGCATATGTCCACACCACTTTCCCCTACCCAGAGGGAGGGCATACATTTTCCCTAATTTACCAGTTGGATTTTCAGCTTGTATTTACCCTGTCCACACTCTAATGGAGGTGTTAATGAGTATTGTCATGGCCAAGAGGCAGGCAGCAGGAGGGAAATGAGAAGATGAAAAGAGTTTGGATAATCTACAAACCCTTGAATAATCAGCAGTGGACTATGTACTAATTTAGGGGTTAGTCAGTTAACCAGCTATATGTGTGTGTGTGTGTGTGTGTGTGTGTGTGTGTGTGTGTGTGTGTGTGTGTGCGCGCGCTCATAAACTGAGAACCTGCTGGGGGCAGAGCACCTTTGTAGCTTCATGGGGATGGGACTATCAGAGAAACAGAAGTCACAGTTCCTACCTTGGAGGAGCTTATAATCTTATGGGGGACATCAGATAAATACACATAGAAATGCTGTCAGAACATGTTTTTTTTTTAACAGCACACAAACGAGTGCAAATTAATACAGTATAAATTTCGTTTAAAGGCAGAGGGAACCAAATGGACTAGATTTAAGAGTTAATGAAACTTCAAAAAAATGCTTAATTTAGTTCTAGATGCATCTTATAGACTGAAAAAAATAGCTCACTAGTAAAAAAATATTGTAGCAAAATATGCATGCTCTTCAGTTAGAATTTAAACCTCAAGGAGAAACAAGAAAAAAAAATAAAACAGCCAACATGAGATGATGGTAAATAAGTTCAGGGTATCTACAGTGATAATAGGGAGAGATGGTTATTCAGCAATCAATAGTTCTCAGTGTTGGATTTAGAGACTGATATTTGGGAATTTCTGTAAAAATATTCAAGGGACCAAAATTTCACAGTGAAACTTCAAAAAATTGCCTTATTTAACACAGAGAAACTTCAGGAATATACTTATTTAACACCAATCATTTTTTAAAGCAACTGCCTTAGGAAACATGCAGAGAGCCCTGTGACATATTTAACATCATAAGCAGAGGTCAAAAAGACATGAATATAAGCATGTGAGTAAAGTGAAAAGTTTACCTTTTAGACGAAATGTGGTTTTGAGGCTGCCAATAAAGATTTCAAAGTTAGCAAGCAGAGGTAATTGCCAACATAATTAAATCAGAAACATTTAATTATTAAAGCTAATAGATGTTTACCTCCCAGCCAGAGGATCAAACCCAAAATAATGGTCCTTGCAATGGTCACACCTCTGTCCAATAATAGAAGCATCTTGGCAAATGCACTGACCAGTTAGGCTATTACAGATCTGATGAACTGCACCAGCTGTATGGCATGAGCATGGCAGGCAGCCAGTTTTGTTGCCTGGAGAAGCATAAAAACCTAGGAATAAAGAAATCAAACCATTATAAATTGTTTTCTTTTCTTTGCCACTCCTTTCCATCACTCCCCCACCCTTTTATTGGTTCAGAATTGTGATTTCATCAGTGTAGGGAACTCCTGGTATGGAAACTCTCTCCTCAGATAAAGATTGGCAAATCATTCACAACTTATATCATGACATCATAGACTCAAAGCAATTTATAATCTTAAAAGGGGTTGCCTTGGGTATTAAGAGATTAAGTGACTTGTCCATGATCAAAGCAAATATTTGTGATGGTACATCCTCTTTAGAGGTCTTCTAATAGTAGCTAAGTTGATTAGGGGTATCATAGTGAGGATCAGTCTTTTACAACCAATAGGATGCTCTCAGATTCTGTGACAAGGGAAGGACTGAAACATGGGTTGTCCTGAATCCAAGACTAGCTCTCTAAATACTCTGTTATACTCTCTGTTTTCCTGTTAATAAATAAATAATACCATTATATGCTTCTATCTCTATATCTGTCTATAATGGGGTATCAAGCATGACATATATGTTCTTGAATTTCTGTATAAATGATCACAAAAGGAAGATTTGAACTAATGACAGTTTATGAGCTGCATACAACTTCACGTTATTTATGATTCTGTGGCTTCCCAAGTGGGTTTTATGATCTTTGGAAGCCAGAAAAACAAACTAAATCATTTATTCCTAGGACCTTGTTAGGCATTTAGTACCATCGTCAGAATTTCTGCTTTGGATTTTGTTTGGAGATTTGAGGAGTTTGTTTTCACTAATCATGAGATGGTATGATCAAGTGATATATAAGAGGAAATCACTGGTCCCATAGGGACATAAAATGGCACTAATGTAAAGAGTATTAAATGTGGAATTAAAAACTGATTTTCAATCTTAATTCTATCATTACCTATGTGACCTTAGTCAAATCATTCACATCCCTCTATTTTTCAGTATCATCATCTGTAAAATGAGAGGGTTGAACCAAACAATCTCTAAGCCCTTCCAATTCTACTGTAAATTCCATGAACTTCATATGTGCTCCTTAGTTTCCTGAAACTCATGTGAAGGAAAGATAACAATTTTAACTTCCACTGGTAATCAATACGCAGAAACTAAGCACTAGCCCTATTTTACACATAAACAGATTAGGAGTTTGGGTTAACTATGGTCACTGTGGTCAAAAATCTTGCATCTATGGGGGAGGAAAGGACAGAAAAATACAAATATGGCATAAACACACACACACACATATACATATATATATATATATATATATATATATATATAAAATCAACTGTCAATTATTTATGTAATGGGAAAGAGCAAAGAGCAACTAGAATCCACAGATAACCCTAAAACCTCATTTAAGCCCAGAGTTGCAACCTTCTCCTACACCAACCATTTTGCCATAGCTGCTAACAATTAGCAGAATTGATTGGTCTGTATTTTCCATTCTCTCCTAACCCCTAACCTCTCTTTTGGAAATGTTAGCAAGTTTTAAAATGGAAAATTGTGGTCAGTAAGAGAAAAGAGCTAAAGTCAAGGGTCTGGCCCACTCATTTGGCAGTAATGATACACAGTCTTGTATTATAGTAATTTTTTTTCATATGAATATGTCTAATGTCCTTAACCAAATAGTAAGCTCTGAAAAGACAGGGATTATATCTTATGCTTCTTTGTTATATCCATGCAATTTAGGGAATAAAAGGTTACATGAACTTGTCTTTTTTTCAGTGTGAAATACTTGCAATTTGTAAACACCTTCCCACTGATTAAGACTGGCAATTAATTTGTAATCAATATTCTTAGAGAACTGCATAAGACATCAAGAAATAAATACATCTATCCAGAGAGTCATAGACAACATGTGTCATAGGCAAATGTGTTGTCTCCTCTTTTAGAATGTAAGCTCCTTAACAAAAAGGAATGTCTTTTCTCATCTGTAAAATGAGATAGAGAGTAATCAAGTACAATCCTGAGACCTGTTATAGAAAATGCTATCCACATCCAGAGAAAAAAAAATGATGGAGTCTAAATGCAGAGCAAAGCATATTTTATTCACTTTTTAAAGTTTTTCTTATAGTGTTTTTCCCTTTCTTTCTCATGATTTTTCCTCTTAGTTCTAATTCCTCTTTCACAACATAACTATTATGGACTATGTTAAATACAATTGCACATGTAAAACCTCCTTAAGATTGTTCACTGCAATGGGGAAGAGGGAAGGAAGGGAGGGTGGTAGAAAAATGTGGAACTCAACTTGCAAAAAAATGAAAGTAGAATACCACCTTTGCATGTAACTGGGAAAAATAAAATAAAGGAAAAATAAAATTTTAAAAATTAATAACAGTCCAGTAACATTGGTTAGGTGTCACCTTTTACAAACTTATAGGAAGACATGAATGGGAATTGTATAAGAGTAGGAATGGATGGACTGTGATTTATGGAGGACCTGCTCAAGTCAATAAAATCTCAGATTCATTGGTACATTGTGGGGAAAATAATCTGAAGAAAGAAATGGCACATCACCCAGAATTTTTTCCATGAAAACCCTAATTGCGGTAATGAAGAGTCAAACAAGACTGAAAAATGACGCAACACATCAACCAAAACTTAGTTGCAGACACAAATTACTTTGGTTTTGCATTCCAAGAAGGCATTATTGAGTGAATGCATTTTGTTCAAGATGACTAACTTTGTATAAGGATAATAGTTTAGAGATAAACCAGTGTTATTTGTATAAAGAAAATTAGTTTTAAAAAAGCACAAATCGGGGCAGCTAGGTGGCATAGTGGATAAAGCACCGGCCCTGGAATCAGGAGTACCTGGGTCCAAATCCGGTCTCAGACACTTAATAATTACCTAGCTGTGTGGCTGTGTGGCCTTGGGCAAGCCACTTCACACCATTGCCTAGCAAAAACCTAAAAAATAAATAAAAAATAAAAAAGCACAAATCTTGTTTTGTTTTGGTTTTTTGTTTTTTTTAAGTTTTTGCAAGGCAAATGGGGTGAAGTGGCTTGCCCAAGGCCACACAGCTAGGTAATTATTAAGTGTCTGAGACCGGATTTGGACCCAGGTACTCCTGACTCCAGGGCCGGTGCTTTATCCACTATGCCACCTAGCCACCCTTTCTTTTTTTTTTTGTTTTCGTTTTGTTTTTTGTTTAAAAAGCACAAATCTTTATTAAGGACCTCTTGTGTGTCAAGAAGTTCCCTTTATTAATAGAGACTCATGTACAACTGAATGAAACTGGTGAACAATCACATAATAATGCTGACTGAGCCAATCACAAATGCACGTCTAAACCTCATCTGAGTCCTAAGTGCAATAAGACAATCTATTTATTTGACCCTAATTGATTCACTAAGGTAGCTGGATAACTGGGGAATAGAGCATTGGGCCTGGAGTCAGAAAGATCTGAGTTCAAATGTGACTCAGATACAGTACCAGCTGTGTACAAGTCATTTAATCTTTATTTCCCTTAATCCACTGCAGAAGAAAATAGCTAATTACTCCAGAATCTTTGTCAAGACAACTCCATGAGCACCATTAGCATGCTATGTACACATGGACACAGAATCTCATTTTTCCAAACTTTTTCATTTTTCCTTAAGCCTTCCACACCTCTGTCTCTTCTATCATCTAAACTGAGATCTTTGCCTTATGTTGCATTGAAAGTTTGGGGTCCATATACAAAAGCTCCCTCTTCTCCCCTTTAATTACTCGAATGCTTTCTGCAATGATGTCCTTCTTAAAACCTGCTTCACATGAATACATGACCCTTCTCCTTGCCAAGGCAAACCACTCCATGTGCACAGGGGATCCTATTCCATTTTGTCTTCTCAAGCAGATTGCACCCTCTATTATCCCTACCCTCATTAATCTTCAGTCATTGTCTGTTGTTAATACCTACTTTCCTACTGCTTACAAGTATCATCATGTCTCCCTCAGCCTCAAAAAAACACTTATTTAATCTCTTCCTGCCAGGTACCATCCTCTATTTCTCCTCCCTTTTTGACTAAATTACTCAAGAAAGCTACCTACACAGTAGGTGCCTCAACTTTCTTTTCTCTCAATCTCTTCTTAATTCTTTGCAGTCTATCTTCTGACCTCATCATCAAATGCAAACAGCTCTCTCTAAAGTTACTAATAATCTTTTAATTGTGGAATATAATGGCCTTTACTCATCACATATTTTTGACCTCTCCAGCCTTTGACACTATTGATCAGTGTCTTCCCCTTGTTATTTCTAGCTCTGTCTTTCTGTCTCTGTCTCTCTGTCTCTGTCTTTGTCTCTGTCTTCTGTCTCTCTGTCTGTCTGTCTGTCTGTCTGTCTGTCTCTCTCTCTCTCTCTCTCTCTCTCTCTGCCTTTGAGTTATAATTGACTGATGAACTGAATGGTTTTTCCCAAAGAATATATAGACAAAGGAGTGAAATAGCCCTTGCACTCAGGAACTTACAAATCTTCCTCTATCTTAAAAAAAATGAAAATACTCCCATGTTCTATCATTCCTGTAAGTTATTACTCTATATCTCTCCCTTTAAGCCAAATTTCTTAAAAAAGCTATCTTTACTATGTGGCTAAATTTAATCCCTCATGCTTTTCTAGACCCTCTGCATTTTGGTTTCCAATTTTATTATTCAACCAGACATGCTCTATTCAAAACAGGTCTTAATTTAAAACTAAATGACTTTTCTCTAGTTTCCTCCTTCTTGATGTCTCCATAGTATGACATAGTTGGCTACATATTCTGTACAGTCTTGAGTTTACATGTCTTAATTCACACCTGATGCTTATCTGACTACTTTTCAGTCTCTCTCCTAGATCTTCATTCCTGCCATCCTCTTCAACTGTGTTGTGGCCCCAATATTCTCTCATTTGATGACTTCACTGACTTTCTGCAGTTCAAATATTATCTCTAATGCTAATCTCTCCCTGATTTATCTATCTTGCCCTAGTGTCTCTCCTGAGCTTTAGACTCACATCACCAAATGTTACTGGATATTTCAGAGTCATATAACTCTAGCCCTTTCTCCACTCAGCTCAAATTGATCTCTCTAAAGTACAATTCTGATCTGGTCACTCCATTATTCAATATACTTCAGTGATTCCTTATCACCTCCAGAATTAAATATGGAATCATCTGTGGCCACTGATGTGTAAAACCCTTCATAATCTGATTTCTTCCTATTTTTCCAGTATTCTGACTCATTTACTTATCAACTTTCATCATTCTAAAGCAACCAAAATATAAATTTTGATACTTCATAGTTTAGTAGAAGTTCACAATTTCTCATTCATTAATCAATTACCTCTAGGCACCCAACACAGTTTATAAATAAACTGAAGAAACTATTATTTGTACTTCTTTTAAAATTATGAAAACCCAGTGTCAAGGATTTCAACAAAGATAGCAATACTAACTATATAATTTTTTTTTATCAATAGCAAATAATTCAAAGATATATTAACACTTCAACATTGTACTGGCTGTAATAAAAATCAGAATCAACATCATGTCTAGCACTCCAATCAACCTAACCAGAGGCAACTCATGACTCCTCTTCACAGTTGTTGAAATCATAGTTCAGCTTTTTCAGGATGGAGGTTCAAATTGCTTCTCAAGATAGCTTCTTCACAAGAGTTAAACTCAATTCTTTCAAAATACCTTACTACTTAGCAATTTCTCACAAATTTTTTTCTTGATGCTTTCTCTTTGTGCCTCACATAATCTTTCTTCAACTAGAACAATTAACTTTCTCCAGAATAATAGTTAAATTGCAATTCCCTGATATTGAGCACCTAAAGGGTACTGGAACAGAAAGTGTGGCTATAAATGGATCAAGATAAAGATGGTACTTTAAAGCTCATGAGGGTTGTAGTTCTATTGGGAGAGCTGGAGGGAGGGTACTCAGACAAGAGGGTATGGGTGTAAATGGATTATGACGTGATGGTGTTTATGGTTCTTAAGAATTGTCCTTTTATCAGGACAGTTGAAAGAATTATAGTTTTGGCAGAAGGTGTGGGTATGAGACAGGTAAAACAAGTAAGACTAAAAAAGGATTATTCTGGGAAAAGAAGGTGGAGGCATTAGAGGATAATTAGAAACCACATTAAGAGGCACAAAGGACCTATTATAGTAGAGGAAAAGTAAGAAGAATGTAAACACTGAATAAATCTCACTTTCTACAAATTCAGCTCAAACAAGGAATGATGCACATTCCCAATTGGGTATAGAAATTTATCCTATCCTATAGGAAAGTAGGAGGGAACAAGGGAAAGGACAGTGTGAGGCAGGTAGCAGTCAAAAGCAAAACATCTGTGAGGAGAGATAAGAGGAAAGGAGAAAGAAAGGTACAAATGGGGGGAGATCAGATGAGGGAAAGAAAAATATTTTTGCACAAATAAAACCAATATTAGAAAGTATGCAGAAAACTGGGAAACAATTTTCACAGCTAGTGTTTCTGCAAGAAATGAGTGGATGAACTTTGGAAAAGCATGGAAAAATGTGCATGAACTGATGCTAAGTGAAGTGAGTAAAACCAGGTGAACAATGTACATATTAACAGTCACTTTGTGAGATGATCAATTATGATGACACAACTACTCTCAGCAGTTCAGTGATCAAGGACAACCCTAAGAGACTTGTTTTGGTAAATTCCATTAATATCCAGAGTAAAAACTATAGACAGTCTGAATAGAAAACAAAGCATACTATATTCACGTTTTTAGACTTCTTTTCTCTATCACGATCTTTTCCCCATTTAATTCTAATTCTTCTTTCACAACAAGTCTATTATGGAAATATGTTAATACATATATGCTAAACATATAGCATATATGCTCCCTCCTGATTAAAACATGTATTCACTGCCATGGGGAAGAGGGAAAGAAGAGATGGTGATAAAAAAAAAGTGTGGAACTCAAAAACTTGCTAAAGGATGAATGTTGAAAACTATCTTTACATATAATTGGAAAAACAAATGAAGGGAAAAAAATTCAGTTGCTACCTCTCTGAATGTTTGGAGAGCTTTACTGTATCATTAGAGTACAATAAAACTATCCAGTCTCTGTGAGAGAGGCTCTCAAAACTAGAGGTACACTTATGTGTATATATATATATATATATATATATATATATATATATATATATATATATATATATATATATATATTTATGCTATCCGCTCCATCAGAATGTTTGATTCTTGAGGGCAAGTAACTGTTGACCACGTATATCTTTATATCACTAAAACAGTATTATACATAATTTTATCATGCCTAATACAAGTTGGTTAATTGATTGTATGTTTCTGATGGATTCATAGAGGTATTGAGCCTATAACTGGCATCATCAGCAAATCACAAGGTGAGCTAATAAGTTCAAAACATTTATTGGGCAGGTACACATAAAAAGTGTTAAATGAAAGATATTGTGATACTATGGGATATTAGGAAAGCTGGGTAATCAAAGAAGCATTGTGGAATTAATTAATTATTTGTGAATTTTAGAAAGCAGAGAGGGAAGGTGGTTTGGTCAAGAAGACTGGGTAGGCTCTTTACATTTAGGAAATAAAAGACTGAGAAAAAAAATACAAGGAGTTGCAAAAACATATGCCAGGCAAGGAAAGTTATAGTGGAGGATAAAAACTGAAATCTGAAACCAGGTGGGTGAGTTCCTTAGAACCCACAGAAGGGAGTACATAGGAATTTTCCAAGGGTTAATTCCCCCTTCCCCTCTCAGGAGTATGGTTATTAAGGTTAATCCCACCAGTATTTTAGCTGCCCTATTTTTAAACAGTTCTAATTAGGATGAGTCAGTTACCTTACTGCTTAACTATTACTTCTTACTTTTACCTGAGTGAACCTAATTCTAGACCATTACCTCTCCTTTTATGACTTCTAACTTTAGAAAACAACCTTTTCCCTGGCCTCCTGTTAAAACTTCAAATCTTTTGTGTAGTTTAATGATAGCTGACCTTAATTTCTGTCCTTTATCCCTATCTTTTACCAAGCCTATACCATTAACTTCATCCCATATCGCTCACCTTTATCACTAGGCGATTTTAACAGACTTTCTCTGTTACTTTTTGGGTCCAATCCTGGACTATTTTCAGATATGCTCATTACAATGATATTAATCTGGCACCATGTTACACTGTGAATTTATACCCACCTACAAAGAGGGATCAAAGCATTATGCTTATTACTCCATAAGGTTTGGTTTAAGCTCAATCTCAGTCCCCTGAGAGGCAAATCTCAAATGAGTATTAGTCATCCAAAGATAATAGTTACCCATATTATAAAAAGGTGATTTTTTTTTTAAATCAGGAGGGAGCCCCAGGTTCAGTTATTGCAGAAGCCATATAGCTCAATGTTATTAGTGAGGCAGCTGGTATTCTCTCCTACAGTAGCTATTTGCACAGCATAGGACCTGTCCTGTGCATAAAATGAAGAGTCCATTCCCCAGCAATGTCCCTCCAGAGGACTATGAACAACTCAGCTGTGCCAAGGTCTAAGATGGGAGATGGAAAACAAGTTTAACCTCTAGGCCTTTTACAGAAAAGGAGGCCAGAACTGAGGCTAAGTACTAATTATAAGCTATTTAGAAGAAATGACTCCCAAACCAGGCTTGAGAATGGACACCAACTTGAAAAGACGAAGTCTGTATGTGGACTTTACTTCTACTAACTTACTAAGGATATGACTGGTCCCAGTTTTCAAACTAGTTAAGTACATGATATTCATGTACAAAATTTTAAACAAGGCCTATTCTCCTAAAGGATTATGCCTGCTAGGTAACATGTGCAAAGTTGCACAAAGAATTATAATTGACACAATCAAGGATTAATGTTATCAGTATTGTGAAACTTCTAACCAGATCACTTGTCCTTTCCTCTTAATTCTACCATATTTTTCATCTATACAGAGAATATTTAAATTTCCTAAATTCAATTTAAAAAAACCTCTCCCTTATTAAGAATAAATTTATTTTAAATTAGGTAGTACCTTCTGGTAGCCACTTACCTGCCATGATTTCTATAAAGGTATCAAGGTTTACTTATTTTAGCTTATTGGGGTTTTTTTTGGCAAGGCAATGGGGTTAAGTAACTTGCCCAAAGTCACACAGCTAGGTTATTATTAAAGTGTCTGAGGCTGGATTTGAACTCAGGTCCTCCTGGCTCCAGGGCTGGTGCTCTATCCACTGCACCACCTAGCTGCTTCCTGGTTTACCTGTTAATGCTGAAGTTTTACGTGAAGGGAAAGGGATATAGAGATAGCTAGCTAGATGCATGGATAGATAGATCATTAGAGAGAGAGAGAGAGAGATAACTAAATATAGATAGATATTTCTGCATGCATGTATGTATGTACGCATATTTTATGTATAGGAAAATATATGTGTTTATGTATATTATATAATACATATATCATATTTAAATCATATATATCTCAATTACATTTACATATGGGAGAGGATACCCAAGTGGGTGGGAAATGCAAAGGCTAAGAAGAGGGAGGACACAAAATGAAAATTTAAATAAATATTATTTCTAAACCCTGGTAATTTATTTCTGTCCAATGATTTATTTCTATCCAAACAATATTTTTTAAAATATACTTAGCTAAAAGGTCAGCAGAAATGTAAAACTATATCATACTAGTTTCAATTTAGCTACAAAAACAAAATAATCATAAACTTAAATTTTCCTATTCCAAATCTACAGGGTTTAATATTGCACCCTCCAAAGCTTTGTAGGGGAGAAAATATTCCATTAGACTCTCACCAGTTGTACTGAGAGTCTTATTTTACCACCTACTTTTAAAAAACCCACATTGGCTCCCTTATTCCAGTTTATAACAACCCAGGTTCTAATTCACTAGTCAGAGAATCTGGCTCAGCAACAATGATAAGAACATAACAACAATAACAGCAACAACAAAAAAACTGACAGTTTCTGATTCGACTTCTAGGTCATCTCACTAAGAGCAAAGAATTAACAGAATGGTCAGAACTCTACATGATGATCAATATTGTCAGTAAATTCAAAGTGAAAAAAAAGAAAGTAAAACCCCCTTTGGGAATTATAAACTTTAATCTGCTTACTAGGATTTTGGAACTTTCATTATAAGACAGAAGAGATTTGAGTTAACTCTACAAAAGAGTTCTTGTCTTATTCCAGTAGTTCCTTTCCCCCCAACTTGAGTACTTCTTAAATTCAAGGATTATAAAGTTCAGAGATGTATGTAATACTTTTCTCCAATCTTTCCATATCTATCTCCCTACCTGGTAGCTGGTACCCAACATGAGCACTCCATTTTTCCCAGAAAGTTACCTCACACAGAGATCTAACTACTTTGATGCACTGTTACTTGATGGAAAACTGGTGACCAAATCCCAATTCTAATACCAATACTTTGAATCTTGCTTTGATTTATGAGCTCAAGGTTAAATACGTAAGATTTTGTTCTTAATGAAATATGAAACATGTTTTAAAAAGAGAGAGAGAGAAAAGGAAAGATGGCATCATTTGCAAAGTGAAACACAAAAGAAACTTCAAACCATGAGGAAATGTTATACTAAGAAGGAGATTTTGTAGGATAATCTACATGTTATCAATTAGTCTTTCTTTATTCCAAAGGCTACAGTCCTCAATAAATCCTCTTTGACTCCAGTTTTCAAGGACAAGGTGGGTCACTGACTAAGGATGCCTTGACATCATTCCTCTGTCTCTTCCACCTGGCCTCTGATTAAATGCTTGCTGCAGAAAGTTGTTAGGTCATACAGCCTTGGGAAAGGGAACCAAGGGGGGAAAAAGACCAGAGCACTATATTTATTAGTGCCTGTGTATGTGTACATTCATATATGTACATACAACCCAAATAATTTTAAATTAAAGCATTTTAAAAATACTTAATGGAGGTTAAGCTGCATTTTTAACCTCTGTTCAAGTTATTGAATGGCATATTAAAACCAATGTGGCTCTAATGTACCTTCTAATGTTCACTGCTGCTTTAACAAATTGCCTATAAATTTTAGTTGAACCAAGCCTATTCCTCGTGCAGTTGTAGTAAGGTTAGGTTAATAATACATGAGGTTTCATTATATGCACCTTCTTCCTTAATAATTTTTTTAAAGAAACTGGACTGGAATATAGGTGAAGTGAGCTAATATGGTCAAACAATACTTAAAATCACAGAGGTAAAAGGGGTAAGGACTCCATAAGGTCTTCCAGTCAATTCCCATAGTCCAAGCAGGATTTTCCCTGGTAATAAATGGTCTATTTATTCAGGATATGTTTAGGAAAGTAGAATGAAAGTCCCAGACTGTGGCAATGCATTTTAATGTGGTAGCTGCAGAGCTGGCCACTGTGAAATATCTGTTAATAGGGAAGGCACTTCAGGATAAGAAGATTTCTCAATCTAAGTTTCACTAAGAAGAGATACTTTAAAAAAAAAAAAAAGAAAGAACCACAGCAGAGATCCCTATGATAGAGCAATGGAAAAGTAACTTATAAACACACACACACACGTAAAAAAATGTACATGGACCACTCAATTATACATTTTGTTTTAAAAAAAGGTATATATATATGTATATATATATACATATATATATATATACATATAAGATATTCAGCCCAATTTGCCCATTCCCCACATTTTCAGCATATAATAACACAACTTGCAGGATTCTGTCTCTTTCACTGTAAACAACATTGGCATGACAACAAATCCATAAAGTCTTCATTCCCTAAATGATCCTAGGAAATTAAACTTCATTGTTTTACCTTCATTTCACTCTCCAAGTTCATCTTCTTTGAAAAGTGATGTAGGAATGGTCCACTAATAATCCCAATAAAAGAGATCACAGATCTTTGAATAAGAAGGAATCTAAAGGTAATTGATGTTCTATTACAGTCTCTCAACTGAAAATAAGCCTCTCCTAGAACATCCATGAAATGTCGTGAAATTTGATACCTTCCCAGGAAGCCCATTGTAAGATGATAGACATTATATACTTCTTTCAGAATGTCTTAAGAGAGAAACCAATGATGTCCTATCACAGGTTTATGATTCTACTCCTTAAAGAGAATGTAAGTCACCAGTAATATGATTTAAAATTTTTTGAACTTAAAAACAGAAGATTCAAAATTAATAAGGATGAAAGAATGAAAACGACAGAACTAGAATTGCTTTAAAACAAAGACAAAAAAGCACAGAAGCCATGTGCTCAAGGCAATAATTTAAACCTTGACCTTTAATCTCTTTAATAACTATCCTTTCCAATTCCATCAATAAATTACTAATTAGCATTTACTGAGTAACCACTAAAACAAAACTTGATCAAGATAGCAGTCTTCTAGAATCCTCAGAACCTAGCAGCAAATGAATGTAACCTAAGTCAAAGAGATAATTATATATAATATGTAATATTCAATCAGTAGGAAATAGTGCTGATTCTATCGACTCAAAATCAGATTCTTTTCTCCATTTATGTCACAGTCACCCTAGTTGAAGTACCTATCATCTATCACTTGTACTACTTAAATAACTCCCTAATTGTCTCTCCCCTATCCAGTTCACCTTCCATATCAATACCAAAATGATATACCAAAAACTCCCTTAATCAAGAATTGTTCCCTATTGTTTCAAGAACAAAACATAAATTATGCTGTCATCCCTTAGTGATCTGTTTCCGATCTATCTTTCTGACCTGTTTATCTATTACCTCTCTTCACTCTGTATTTAAACCAGATACCTCAATTGCTATTTCCTCTACATGATTTTCCATTATTCTTAATTTTGCCTCTGTTCCTTTGAACAGAGGCTTGGAATACTTTGGAATACTTTCCCTGCTCAACCTTATCTCTAGAATCCCTTCGAAATTCAAATGTCATATCATTCAAAGGCTTTTTGGAATGCCTTCAGTAGCCAGTGCCTTGTCCTGCCCACCCCCCCACCCCAAGCCAATCATTTGCTATTTATTTGTACATATCTTAAATTTACTTATCTAAAAATTGGTACATTTGCCAGAGTAGAATGTAAGCTTCCTGAGGAAAAAAACAATTTTCCTTTCATATGTTTATCTTAGCAATGCATGCTAATTGAATGTTTCAGTAGATTTTGATAACATAAAAGGAAAGGAGTCCATCATTAGATATCAGTGTCTATTAAAAAGTCAATCTCTTTGCTCAGAGACATAAAAAATGTGGGAGAAGTCATCAGAGATAGAAGATACGGGAAAGGGAAAAAACACAGAGAATGAGAAGAGAATATCAAAAATCAGTAGTGGGATCAATGAGCAATGAGAATGGAGCAAAGAAAGTCAGAGATTGAAAATAGATCTATACTGTGAGGAGATGAATTTGTTCCCCAATTCTAAAACCCTTGAAGGAAAAAAGCTTCTTTGCTTCTCTCCCTCTCCCTCCTTCCCTCTCTCTTCCTCTCTCCCTCCTTCCATCCCTCGCTCTCCTTCCCCCTCTCATGTGAATGTAGAGATGATGAAAATAATAAAAGGAATTTATTTTTGATGAAAGAGAAAACCCAGGAAAGATTTAGTTTATAGTTTATATTTCAGGAGTGTAGGATGTAATTCCAATCAGAAGACCATTAAACTACACTCCACTCTTGTAAAAAAGAGGCGACCCCTTCCCCCAAAATAAATTGATATCCTCAACTTTTTTAAGAAAGTTTTAAGACAACTGCTTGAATCCATAAAGTCAATCCTCTACATCCACAGCTTTACCCCCATCTAGTGCCTTGTCACAGGATATCCCCAGCTACTCTTATTCTGGGTGATGAGGTAGGCATGATGATTTGCATATTCAGCCCATAAGAAGAAAGAAGAACGGGGGTCTATCTATTTCAGGAGTTACAGAACTCCCTGCTTTCCCTTTTAATATCATATTTAATAATTGATATCTTATGATGTGCTCCTGGTTCCATTATTCCTCACAATCTCATAATTAATACCTGATATGCTTTAACCTCTTGAATTGGAATGAAGGTGGCAGAATACCCTATTCTTATCCCTCCAAGCTTTAGTCAATTAAGTATCCTCAAATTGTATTGAAGGGATTGCTTTCAAATACATATTTAAGATGGTGTCATTGAGGATAGAATGCCAGACCTGAAATCAGGAAGACTTATCTTTCCAAGTTCAAATTTTGCCTCAGACCAGTTATGTGACCCTCAGCAAGCCACTTAACCCTGCTTGCCTCAGTTACCTCATCTGTAAAATGAACCAGAGAAGGAAATGGCAAGCCATTCCAGTATCTTTGCCAAGAAAATTTCAAATGGGGTTACACTATAATTAACATGAATAAATAATTGTTCACATAAGGAAGAGTTTAGCGTGGGTTCTTAAAGCCAAAGAAAAATTATGTGGGGGGCAGGAGAATGTTTGAAATTTGTAGGAAATAAAGATTTTGATCAATGGAGGAAGATATATGCCTTGATTTTCAAAAAGGGAAATTAATTAAATTCTTCAAATTATAGGCTAGTGAATTTAACCACAATTCTTAACTAAAATAATTTAGAATCCATTAAAGGGGTGGTTTTGGACATTGAAAATGAGTTGTAATCATTACAAGCCAAAATAAATTTGTCAAAAACAGGTCACATCATATGAGCATAATGCCTTAAAACATAATTTGATATGATCAAGATACTTGAAAATTCCATCAAATTCAAGAAGAAGTTTCAAATGGATCCTGGTGGGTATCTCTATTATAGTCCAAAACTCTGGCCTTGGCATTATGCTCATCATTTATATCAATGACTTTGATGAAAGCCTAAATAGCATACTTAATAAATATTTGGATGACAAAATATGGAAGGTTAGCAAATGTATTGACAGGCAGAATTGAAATTTAAAAAGGTCCCACTGGGCTCATTATTCTAGAATCTAGAAGGAACAAATATGATAAAAGATTTAATTGGGACAAATATAAGTTTTTAGATTATATAATCTAATTGTACACATACAAAATAAGGGAAAATAGGCAAGAAATCATGAAAATGAACTGGAGGCAGGCAGGTAGGTGGCACAGTGGATAGAGCACCAGCCCTGGAGTCAGAAGGACCTAAGTTCAAATCTGGCCTCAGACACTTAATAATTACCTAGCTGAGTGACCTTGGGCAAGTCACTTAACCCCACTGCCTTGAAAAAAAAAAACAAAAGAAAAAGAACTCCAAATTTTGGTGAACTCCATATTTAAAATGCATCATTATGTTAATGTGACAACTAAAAATTCAAATTCAATCATGTTGCATAACATAGAGAAGGAATGGGACCATAGTCCCCCTACATTTAGACCCCATCTGTAGGATTCTGTTCAGCTATGAGTGTTAATTTTAGAAAAGGATGTAGGCTACCCCTAAGAAAGGAATCAGAATATAGAGGGGATTCAAAGCTTTTTTATATGAGCACCAGATGAGACAATAGAGGATGCTATATGTAAAAGAAAATACTTAGAAGGACATGATAGCCATCTACAATTTGGTTCAGTATAAGGAAAGACAGCTCAAAAATTAGAACTACCCAAAAGAAAAATAGGTTGCCTTGGAAGGTTATAAATTCAAGATTCCAAAATCTTCAAGTGAAAAAATGAAAACTCAACAGTAGAAGATACTATAAAGAGAAGTGTCACTTGTGAATATGTTTGACAATATGACTAGTTTCCTTTTAATGTCTAATAATTTATACCTCTAGTACATGGTAGGGCAAAGTCTTGTATTGAAGGTTTCACTTATTAACTACAATATTACAAAAGAAAGAAGGGAGTTCTGGATATCCTGTAATAACTCCCTATTCCTCTCTTCTCCCATGGGTTGATAACACAAATCATCATGCATACTTCTTCACCAAGGATAAGAATAATTGAAGACAAGCTTTAATATGGCAGTATATATATATATATATATATATATATATATATATATGTATATGTAGATGAAAATATAATTGTATGTGATTGGCGATATAGGGTTGACTATAAACTAATCCAAGCTGCACCCTAAAACTTTCTTCAAAAAGTTGGATATCAGGGACAGCTAGGTGGTGCAGTGGATAGAGAACTGGCTCTAGAATCAGGAGGACCTGAGTTCATATCCAGCCTCAGACACTTAATAATTGTCTAGCTGTGTGGCCTTGGGCAAGTCACTTGAACTCATTGCCTTGCCAAAAAAAATGGATATCAGTTTAATGCACCCTTATCATCACCACATATTACTTATACAATGCATCTTTCACTGTCTATCTCTCTGCTTTGAGAGAATAAAGACAAAATAGTATAATCATTAAGGAGAAAATCATTCTTTCTCCTCCCCAATCAAGGCTATGAATAAACAGAAAAATGGCAAAATATTAGTGTTCAATATTCCTTGAATTATACTAATGAAAATAAAGTTGATTGAAATTTTCTAACCAATACTCAAAAAATGGGAGGGAAAAGGACAATCAATTTCTGGTAATAAAGGAGTTGTAAGGAACTTTAAGGATCAACAGAAAGAATTACTGTAAAGATCTCAGCAACCTTTATGGTAATATTCAAATCTTACCTATTATTATCTGATCAAAATCTCATATGTTGAAGAAGAAGAAACTGAGGTCTTTGGGAGGTCAAAAGACTTGGTTCCAATTACACAATAATAAGTGTAAGAAGTAGTATTTGAACACAAGGTTTATGATTCTAACCCTCAATCCATTCCATTCCATCCTACAGATTTCTCATGGTGCTAAACTGACCAGGATGATTAAAGATGTTGCTTAATTCCCCACAACTTGTTTTAATTTACCTGCTGTGAAGAACAGTTTTATTCCTGACTCCAAGACTTACATCTTTTTTTTTGTTATTATTGTTGTTCCATCATCAACTTTCCCTTCTTCACTGGTGTAGCTAATTGAGAACTTATTACCTTTGTGAAGTCTCCAAGTCATGGTAAATTAAGCAAAATAATATTAATTAATGATAATGATAATAGTTACTATACATATAATAATTTTAAAGCTTTTATCACAGCATCTGGCACCTAGTATGTGCTATACATATAAATATATCTATATGTATGCTAGTGGTAAGCAAATGATAGACAGATAGAGAGGTAGAGAGATGGATGAATGGATGGTTGGATGGAGGATGGCTGGCTGGCTGGCTGGAGGATGGATGGATGGATGGATGCTTGGATAGATAGATAGATAGATAGATAGATAGATAGATAGATAGATAGATAGATAGATAGATAGCACATAGTAGGTGCCAGAAGCTGTGATAAATGTTTTAAAGTTATTTTCTCTTTTAAGCCTCACAACAGTCCTGGAATGTAGGCACTATTTGTATCCTCAGTTTACAGATGAGAAAATTGAGGCAAACAGAGATTACGTGACTTGCTCAGGTTTATATAGCTGGCAAATGTTGGAAGTCATAACTTGGGTCTTTCTGATTCTAAGCACCATGGCTTTAAGTTAATTAGAAAAATCAAATTGATGTTATATTATTGTGCAGGATATATTTTTCTTTTAGGATTCCTAATCAAACATTTATTATTACATATGGTTTTGTTTTATGGTAGACAATAAAAGCTATAACTTAAAAATTCAGTTATTCTCTTGGTTGTGGTCTATCTATGCCACCTCCTTATCCAGAGCAATACTAGGGGTCCAGATATACCAGTTGCCCTGAGTAAACAAATCTTTCAGTCATATTTAATTCACTTATTTGATAGAATTGACTTAGAGAGCACCTTTTGTAGTTTTATATCAAAGAGAAAGAATAAACCTACAGTCTAACGATAATGGGAAAAAAAAGAACATCACTCAAATCTTTGAAAGGTTGTGCAAGTGACTTTCTTACCTGGTTTACACTGATTGCATTGTCTTCCTTGATGATTTGGCAGACATGGACATTGGCCATTAATATGGTCACAAATGGCCCCAGCTAATGTTCCCAAGGAGTCACACTCACACATCTGGCAGCCTTGAAAATTGCTAATGGTGAGATTGTACCTGTGAGGCTCACAATGATTGCAGTGGAGGCCAATGACACCAATTTTGCAAGGACATTGTCCTGATGATTTATCACATAGCAGAGAGGCATTTATTGTCCCTGCCTTATCACAATTACAAGGTAAACAGAAGAAGGAATTGTTTTGCTGTAGTTGGTAGTAGCCATCCAAACATTCATCGCACTGTCTTCCACCTATGTTGGGTTTACAAGAGCATTGTCCAGTCTTAGCATCACAGATGGTACCAGGAAGTGTCCCGACTGTGTTGCAGTTACATGCCTTACAGCCACCAGTGTTCAATCCATAAAAGTTTTCCATGCAAGCATCACACTGGAGGCCTTGAGCTTCTTTTTTACATTTACACTGTCCAGAAAGAGGGTTGCAGAATTTGTTCACTGACCCATAAATATTACAATGACATGGATCACATCCATCTTTATTAAAATTTTGGAGGATTTTGAATCCAAAATTGCAACGATCACATTTAAGCCCTAAAAAATTAAAATATAATTAATAAAGAAATTATTTTAATATGATATCAATATATCTGGAGTAAGAACAAAGCTACTGGGGATATTTGATGTGGGCACCTTTCACTAACATGACTACAGAGAGAAACAAACTCATCACAAACCTCAAAATACAATGCTTATATTACTCGTTAGCATTATTATAATACTTTATGTTTACCAAGTGCTTTACAATAATTTTCATTAATTATTCAATATCTAATTCAAAGTTTGTTCCCCTATATACACAGGAGTTATTTCTTGTTTGTTTCTTAATACTGCTTTAACAATTTGGACATTTAAAAATAAAGTAGGAAACAAAGCATATCCCTAAAGTCCATTTTACATTTAAGACTTTAAATGCATATATTTAGGATTTTGTTGGCAAATGAATTATTTTCCCTGATAATGTTGATATGCAATAAAATAGATTCACAAAAATGCTTGAATAGATGATATTTTTGCATAACTGCAATAAAGAATCTTATTTCTGGACATCTCAAATTAAAATTATAGTTTTGAGTAAATCTCATCAAAAGTGAAATTTACATTTTCATATGAATTTTCTGTTATACTGCTTATTTTCATTTTGAATCAACAAAATATTTTCCATGAAAGAGGAAATCATGCCATTTGCCAATGCAGAAGACATCTTCATAACAACTAAATAAATATTGTTCGTTGGTTCTTCTTTTCATAGGTATAAATAGGGACTTAAAAATTTATTTGTTTTTCAACCCAAATCACAGAGATTTAACTATCAAAATTTTTATTTCAACTCATGGGATAATAGTTTTCGAAACTAGAAGGCACCTTATAGTCCATATAGTACAAATCTTTCATTATATAGATAAAGAAATTAGGGTCCAAGAAGGACAAGCCATTTGCTCAAAGTCATACAGTTAACAAACAACATTCAGAATTAGAACCCAGTTTCTCTGACTTAAGCTAGAATAAAATAAAATCAAATTTGAGAACTCAAAAATGATCATCCTTTAACTATCTACCAAACAACTATCACATGTGTTTGAATCAATTAAGACATTAATTTAAGGCTATAATAAAAAAAGAAAGAAAGGGGAAAAAAAAGAAAGAAATCTGGCCTAAAATAACAGCCAAAAATACATTCAAGAACTTATATGTAGAAAAGCATCTCTTAAACGGGAAGGAAATGCATTATATATATATAGATAAAAATTCAAGAACTCCAATAGAAGGCAAGTTCCTTTAACAGTGATGAATGACTCACCTAAGGCATATCATTTAATTTCAATAAGGAAAATAAAAAAGGACCACTATTGCTGCAAATTTTAAAAATAACTGTATTGTTAACAAGAATTATGACTCATTTTGAACTATTAAAATTGGTCTACATGGATTCATATCATATCAGTTTTAAAAATATGCACAGTGCTTATTTGAATATGCCATACATATTCCTGACAGGTAATCTATTCCTAACGATACTGAGGAAGGCCTACAGGGCATCACATTCAGTGTTAACAAGTACAGGCGAGTTAGCATACTTGGCATTTAATTCACATTCTTCTCCCTTTTTATTCTAGATGAATGACCTACTTTAATAAAATTATTGGTGCTAATGTATTTTACTGGTGATAGAATCATTAGTAAGATTTAACAGTTGTGTTAGCTCTAACAGTTTACTTTCCACAGCATATACAATATCCACTTGGATTTTCTCATACTAACTTTTCAACTGGGTGAAAATGACAATGGATTGTTATAACTTGCTAATGCTATAAGGAACAAAGTATATTTTAAGCAAGTTTATCATTTTGCTCAAAGTACTGCATTATGCAATATTCAATTTATTATACTGATTATTCTCACAAATTAAGATCTAGTTCTCAGAATACGATATTTTTTGTTGATTTCCACCAACCCCCCTAATTGAAAACAACTAGTTTAACTGGAAAAGAGGTACAATGTCAATATGGGTGATTTTACAAGTCTAGATTAAATACTGAATTCCTAGCCAGAGTTTTAATTTTTTTTAAAGAAAAAAAATTTTAATTATACTTTTACTTGACTTTCCTGCTTCCCTTGAAAAACATTAGAGCAAAGTAGAATTCAAACAAATTTATTTGGGGGGGGCGGAATCCTTACCTTTATGCAAAATATGTGTTCCTGAAAAATTGTGTGTAACTCAGTTTGTTGTAAATTGAATTGTTATTTTTCAAAGCACTAAGAGGACTTGTTAGTATAAGGAATCCTATTTAATCCTTCAGCAAATAGATGGATCCATTTGCAATCCTGGCAACCTTCCTTTCATTTATCTATTTGGAAAGGTCAAATGTTTGGGTAGCTAGCTAATTTTAAATGGGATGCACCTTTGTATATAAAGCATAATAATTGCAAAATCAGTTTTTAGATCTAGATTAAGGGAAGTAAATAAGATTTGAAATGATGTAACTAGAAACATATAAGGCTCTAAAACCCTCAAGGAATGTTTTTGTTGTCATGACTGGGGTCAGTTTTAGAAAATACACTGATGCCTTGTGGCTAGAATGATAACAAAATGATAAAGGTCTTTTTTAAGAATCTTGTATGGACCAGTAACAACGTAGGACTTTCTTTATCAGAAAACTCTCCTTGTATAATATTCCCATATATCAACATTTCAGACTGCATTATGTACCTAGTACATTTTGGGCACTTGATAAATTTTGTCCTTATGTGGCTGTGGTTCCCCTCAAATATGTTGGAAGTAATAAATTGCTATAATCAAATCTAATTTCTGAAAAATACCTTTGGGAGTAACAAACAAAAAAGCATGTCTTGTATTAAAAAAATGATAAATAACACAGAAGGTAGCAGTTTATTATAATCAGCTTGGCACTGAATTACAAAATTAAAATTATGTGGCCCTTGATAACTAACCCTAGCAATGTACATGATCTGTGGAATTATGTTGACTTATTTTGCATTTCATAGGAACAGTTCAAAGAAATATAATAGAAAAAAATGGAAAGATTTATCACAAAGGACCCTGTAGCACAGAATATTTTGAAAAAATCCATTTATTTTGGTCTATTAAGGAAACTAACATGGAAACGAATTTGCTTAGAACTCATTAAGGGTAAACCATTTGGAGAAAGTGCTAATTTTCTAAAAGAAACATCTATGCAGTAAGTAAATTATATTTTTCTGTGACTTATTAGTATGGAACCATGTAAGCTAATGCATCTACAGTATAAAGAAACTTCTAAAGGGTTGATTAAACTAAGCTTCAAGCTGTAGTTTGATAGAATTATTAATTTAATCATTTTTAGACAGTTAATTTTATTCAAATTGTTTTCCCCCTCAGTCTGCCTTGAGCAGGGAAATTTACTTTACTCTTCTGTTAAGAAACCAAGGAGAGTATTTTATTTCAGATATAATAGAGATATGACTGTAAACTCTTGCATCGCACATACCAATAACATTTCTTTTGCATTTGCACTGGCCTGAATTTTGGTGACAGGTAATATCTCCATCCACTGTCCCAGAGGTATTGCAGTTACAGGGACTGCAGCCATCAGGAGCCAACTCTTGTAGATTGTAGAATCCATCCTGGCAGTGATTACACTGTCTGCCAGACACATGTCTCTTACAATTACACTGGCCTCCAATCTAGAGAAGATACAAAATTTTGTAGAATGATAAACGTATCTATTTTTAGATAATACGCTCATTAGATACAAGACAGAGAGAGAGAGAGAGGGAGGGGAGAGAGAGAGAGAGAGAGAGAGAGAGAGAGAGAGAGAGAGAGAGAGAGAGAGAGAGAGAGAGAGAGAGAGAGAGAGAGAACTTTAAATGTAAAACAGACAAAAAGGCAATGAGGTAGGTTTTCCCCCCCTCCTAAGTGGAAACACAAGAGTGGTCCTAAACAGAGGGAATAAATAGAATACAGTGAAAGGAAAACTCAGAGTACTACTTCAGAGCTCCATAATGAAAAAGCAACATGGGATTAAGGATTAAACTTTATAACAGAATATAGAGTAGTCATATCTCAGAATTCTGGCAATGGAAAGAATGAGACAGGCAATCCAGCCCCCACAATTCCATCTCCTTCAGGGTCATTCCTTTGAATAAACGTCTAATTTTACATTTGATTTCTTTTGATTACATCTTTCAAGGTCAAAATCCTTAGGTGACATTAGTTACATTATCCAAGGATTCCTCCTACCAGAAAAATTTCTCCCAATATTCAAAGTAAGCTCCCTTTTCAATTTGTTGTTGAGTCATTTCAGTCGGTCAAACTCTTCATGATCCCATTTGGGGCTTCTTAGCAAAGATACTGCAGTGATTTGTCATTTCCATCTCCAGCTTGTTTTACAGAAGATGAAACTGAGGCAAATAGTGTTAAGTGAATTGTCTGTGGTCATAGATGTTGTCTGAGATAGGATTTGAACTCAGCTTTTCCTGATTCCAAAATCAGCGGTTAATATTTAAAATATTCATCTTTATTAATTTATCCCCCTAATGTGCCTGATCAAAAGTCTTTTATCAGATCTGATTATGTGATTATTCATTTTTCTTTTCACTGGATTTATCTTCCTCTATGGGCACCAATTTACCCAAATTGAATTTATTTCACTTGTTTAGACTACATTGAGATGGGCCTCAGGTCTTGATTAAATTTAATAAATTCAATCAAAACAATAGACAAATCAGTGGTGTTTGAAGCAGGAATAAGTATCTAGGCACTGGGCTAAGTACTTTTGCAATACTATCTCATTTGGTCTTTATAGGAAGTAATTATCACCTGAGAGTAATTATCACCATTTTTACAATAGAACAAACCAAGGTAGAGAAGGTTAAGTGACTTGCCTAGAATCATATAGCCAGTAAATGTAAATATTAAACCAAGATCTTCCTGATTCTAGAGTTAGCACTCTATCCACTGTGCTACCTAACTATACATGCAAAGGCAATTGGTCTTAGGGTCAAAAAAAATATGGATTTGAATCTTAACTATTACACTTTACTAGTTGTGATCCAGAAAAATTACTTAAGTCCTCTCACTCTCGTTTTCTTCATCTTCAAAATGAGAGTGATGATGATAATAATAATAATCTAAACAAATCTAACTTTCTTGTTATGAAAAATTTGACAACCTTGAACAACATAGTAATGTTAGCTATTACCACTAATATTTGTTATTATCATGTAAAACAATTAGTAGAATGATGATCCTTTCAACATTTTTCATTTGTGGGGCGGCTAGGTGGTGTAGTGGATAAAGCACCGGCCTTGGAGTCAGGAGTACCTGGGTTCAAATCCGGTCTCAGACATTTAATAATTACCTAGCTGTGTGGCCTTGGGCAAGCCACTTAACCCCATTTTCCTTGCAAAAACCTAAAAAAAAAACCAGGAGGGATGGCAATTCAGGGAAGCCTGTGGAGGAATTTTCATGAACTGATGTTGAGTGAGATGAGCAGAACCAGAAAAACACTGTACACCCTAACAGCAACATGGGGGTGATGTTCAACCTTGATGGACTTACTCATTCCATCAGTGCAACAATCAGGGACAATTTGGGGCTGTCTGTAATGGAGAAAACCATCTGTATCCAGATAAAGAGCCATGGAGTTTGAACAAAGTTCAAGGACTATTCCCTTTAATTTAGGGGAAAAAATAGATATCTTATTGTCTGATCATGTTATATACTTTTTGTTTCTTCCTTAAGGATATGATTTCTGTCTCATCACACTCAATTTGGTTCAATATACAATATGGAAACAAAGTAAAGACTGACAGATGGCTTTCCGTGTGGGAGGGGGAAGTAAGATTGGGGGAAAATTGTAAAACTCAAATAAAATCTGTAATTAAAAAAACTCTCTCTTCGATAAAAACTGTTGGGAAAATTGGAAGTTAGTATGGAAGAAATTTAGATTAGACCAACACCTCACATGCTATACCAAGATAAGATCCAAATGGATACAGGATCTAGACATAAAAAAAAATATTATAAGCAAACTAGAAAATCGAGTAGTTTACCTGTCAGATTTATGGAAAGGGAAGCAGTTTATGATCAAGGAAGAGATGAAGAATATCATTAAAAACAAACTAGATAACTTTGATACCATTAAATTAAAAAACTTTTGCACAGACAAAATCATGCAACCAAGATCAAAAGAAATGTAGTAAATTGGGAAACCATTTTTTACAACTAGTATTTCTGAAAAAGAACTCATTTCTAAAATATACAGAGAACTGAGTCAAATTTTCAAAAAAAGAGCCATTCCCCAATGGACAAATGATCAAAGGATATGCAAAAGCAATTTACCTATGAGGAAATCAAAGCAATCCATAGTCATGTGAAAAATTGCTCTAAATCATTACTTAATAGAGAAATGCAAATTAAAGAATCTCTGAAGTACCATTTCACACCTATCAGATTGGCCAATATGACTAGAAAGGACAACAATCAGTGTTGGAAGGGATATGGGAAACGTGGGACACTAATACATTGTTGGTGGAGCTGTGAACTCATCATTTCTGGAGAGCAGTTTGGAATTATGCCCAAAGAGCAACAAAAATGTGCATACCCTTTTATCCAGCAATACCACTACTGGGTCTATACCCTGAAGGGATTATGAAAAGGGGTAAAAACATCACTTGTACAGAAATATTCATAGTAGCCTTGTTTGTGGTGGCAAAGAATTGGAAATTAAGTAAATGTCTATCAATTGAGGAATGGCTTAACATATAACATGGTATATATGTATGTCATGGAACACTATTATTCTATTAGAAACCAGGAGGGATGGGAATTCAGGGAAGCCTGGAAGGATTTGCATGAACTGATGCTGAGTGAGATTAGCAGAACCAGAAAAACATTGTACATCCTAACAGCAACATGGGAGTGATGATCAAGCTTGATGGACTCGCTCATTCCATCAGTGCACAGTCAGGGACAATTTGGGGCTACCTGCGATGGAGAATGCCATCTGTATCCAGAGAAAGAATTGTGGAGTTTGAACAAAAGACTAAAGACTATTACCTTTAATTTAAAAAAAAATCATCTTATTATGTAATTTTTCTATCTCTTATATTTTATTTTTCTTCCTTAAGGATGTGATTTCTCTCTCATCACATTCAACTGAGATCAATGTATACCATGGAAACAATGTAAGGACTAACATTCTGCCTTCTGTGGGGATGGGAGGAAGGCAGCACGATTATGGGGGAAATTGTAAAACACAAAATAAATAAAATCTTCCTAAAATTAAAAAAGAGATTGTTTAATACTTTTGGTCTATTGAAGTTATCAAAGGAATTTTCTATGACAATGGTCTCTAAAGTGCTATAGTACCTTAACCCAAGCATACGAATGACAACACTTTGTTTATATATTTTAATCTTTTTAAAGCATATGTATACTTTTAATACTATTGGCATCCTGTTTGATCAGATATCAGATGGTCATGTGCAGCATATGGTACCCAACATATCCTGAAGGAAAAATGGGAGCTCCACACACTGAAAAAGTAGTACCCTACCTCATTCTCTCACTTTCAGAGGTTTAAGATATAAAGCAGTTTGTTGTACCCAGATAATTGGATTTATAGATCATGCTATCTAGTTTTACCTAAGCAAAATCTCACAAAATGAACAAGTACCTTTAAAATATTTCTACAAATAAATCACAAGTTGAAAATAATAGAAACACTATAAACAATATAAATGAACAAGAAAATGGCAGAGCCAATACCTTTACTCCTGGTTTGAGCTCATCAGTAATATTTCAAAGTAAAAACAAAGAAATACTAATCAGATCTCTCAAAAAGTTGTCATCCCAAAAATTTAGTTATCAAAATTATTTGAGATATAAATTAATATTCATTGCTATTAATGATAAATTTTCAACTGTATATTATGCTTTTAAATATTAACTATTTAAATATAAACTATGCTTTAAATATTAATTCAGCATAGTATGAAATCATCATAAGTATTTAAAAACTAAGCTTTTGTTGATGAAAATTAAGTGTGCTGTCTGTTAAAACTCTTATTAATACACACAAATGTGGAAACAGAAATTTTGAATCTGCTTAAAAATCTTCTGAAGAGAGAATTCCAATGAATTTCACTGCAAAATAAAAAAATACAGACATGTAACATCTTGGGAGGAATTTGTAAGACAGGAATTTGTAAGACTATCAGAATAAGACAAAGAAATATGGAAGTTTATTAGCCAAATTTCATCAAAAACTCATGTATAATTGGTGAATGGGATTGAAAACTGAGTATCATGATTTAGTAAATACAATAATGATGAGCTTCTTCTATTTAAATGTACATATCTGTAGAATACTTTTTTTTCAGTTAAGGTAGCAATTAAAATCATGTACTGTAAAAAACTGAACTTAGAATCAGACTTTCAAGTAACGGTAATCCAAAGTATTAAACTAAGATTTTGTTGTTGCTACTGTTGTTTTAATGAAGCATATCCAATCACACCGATCTCTTTTAAAATTCTTTTTAATTGTTTTGTACCACTAATAAAATTAAATTTATTTTTAAATACTGCTTGCTTCATATTTATAGTATTCTTTTAACTTTCTAGTTTATGTATGTTTATTATATTTGTATATATAATATGTTCACATAGTAATATTTGTATATGATTTATATACATTTAATGGCATGTATACTTAAAAATGTGTTGATGGGTTTGTGAATAAAAAAATTGAAAGCTAGTAGAAAAACAAAAACACAATCTAATATTAGTCTTTGTTTATAGTTGATGCATTCTATACTGTTTAATGCTAGCTATAAGAACATGGAACTTAGAACTGGAATCGACCTAAGAGATTATCTAGTATAAGTTATCCATTTCCCAAAAAAGGAATAAATATTCTCTAAGATGATGTTATTTACCCCCAAAGACACACAGAATAATAGACCTTGGATTTGAACCTTGCTACTTTGACTCCAAACCCAGATCTCTTTCCACCATTTCCTTATTTATACTTATATGGAAGAACTTGGGATACCATTGAACAAAGCATCTTTGAGTGCTTATAAGACCTGAGATAAGTCTTGTTGTTCATCTGATTGCTTCCATTACTGTTGATTGTATTTTGAATCTGAGAAAGATCAAACTTTTTACAAACAAACTTGTGAAGAGACTAGCACACATCCTGTTTTATGAACAGTATTTGCCTTCCCCTTCAACAGTAAATTGATCATCTTTGGAGCCACTTACAAATTCTACCCCATCCATCCTCCAAGTCTCATAGATAAACAGAGTCTACAAGGAAGGTCTACCCCCTGGACACAAAAAATACAGAGAATTATGAGAAAGCAGGACTCAGACAATTTACAACAGATCAAAAGAGAAGAATGAAAGGAAAAAATCAAAAGAGTAGAAAGAGCATCTCCAAGAATTGCAACTGTATCCACAGTATAAATCCCATTCTGAGACCTCATTTTTCTGATACTGAAAAGTCTTGCCCATATAAAGTAACTTTGATATCATTACTGGGCCATATGACTTAGTTATGAGGGGCTATTATTATACATTCAAATTTTAATCACCAATAAACTGGCCAAAGGTATTAACTGGTGATTGCCTCTTTACTTTTCAGTAACATTCAGTAAAAAGCACTGAATATGAAGTCAGAGGATATGAATTCGAATCACAGATTTGCCAATTAATATCAATGCCACTTTGTGCAAGTCAATTAACCTTCAATTTACCTATCAGAAGCTTAAAAGTGTTGGACTAGATTAGGTCCCCTAGTGCTGTGAATATGTAGAATTTTCAGAACCTGGACAAAGTTTCCCATTGATTTGGATGTTTCAAAACCATAGGCAGTGTCTACTTGTCATGAAGTTTTGTGCAACTACTCAATGTCCAAGATCTTAGAACTATAAATTCTGAGTTGGAAGGACTTTAAAGGACAGCTAGACTAATATGGTTATAATACAGATGAGAAAATTGAATCTCAGAGATGTTAAATGACTAATTGTAGCTCTCAAAGATAGTGGAAGAACCAGAATTCAAATCCAGGTCCTCTTGACTCCAAATCTACTTGACTTTCCCTTTCTGCCTGCAAGTTTTGGTTATTTGATCTTCACATTCTCAGTCCTCTGGAAACTACTCTTTCACCACACCATGACCTCTCATCAATTGATCTTTCCCATTTTTTCCCCAGTTTTTTGGATTCCATTCTCACTCTTCAGTTGGAAATTTAATTTGAACCCTTCAAAGATATACTTTCCCTCACTTTTAAATCTTTTCCCCATCTTGACTTTCTATTGTACATATCCTGTCTATACTAGTGTCTGTAAAGGTTTATTATATATACCTTATAATCCCCAATTTCAGATGATTTCTATCATTCACCTTCTTCCATTTAGCAGAAATCTGCCTGAGGAAGTCATTAAATATAAGTAATGGAAATAGGACAAATTTTTAGTCTATAACCTCAATTGGTTCTCAGTATTCACCACAACCATATTATTTATCTTTTTATTGAGTCCCTACCATGTTCACTACAGTGATTATTTAAGATTGTTTCCTCTCTCCTCAAGTTCTATACAGAAACCCCGTCTCCCACTCCCTTAGCAGAAGATTTTGTCTTTTCCTTTAATGAAACATTTAGTGCTACCCTTCCTTGATGCCCTGAAACCTCTTCTTGTTCTTTCTTTCTGCCATCCACTTCCACATAATTAAATGGCCTTCTTCCATAACAAAATTAACATCATTTTCCTTATGTTTTTGATCTAGTACCCTTAATACTTTATTCTATCAACTAGTTCCTCCATCTTATCTTCATTAATCCCCCTAACTTATTTTTCCCATCTACCAAAAGCTATATGAAACTTCTCTCCTAAAAGTATCTTCCCTTCATCCTTCTTCTCCTTCAAAATTCCATGCTGTATTTTTCTACTCTTTTTTTGTCAGTCTTCATTAAAAGAGTAATCTTCATTAGCTCTAATTTCCTCAATATTCACCTCAGTCTCCTGCAAACTGGTTTCTTTCCTCATGACCTTTCCTATGCTTCTGTCTCTAATTTTATAATGACCTTCTAATTGCTAAATCCATGATCCCTTATGGGTTCCCATACCCCTTGATTTTACCCTAGCATTTTACAATATTTTCATTTTGCTTTAGTAATATTCTCTTCCCTTAAATTTTATGACATTATTCTCTTGTGCTTCTCTTTCTATATTTTTAATTAAACTTTTAAAATATACTTTATTGGATTCTTTTTCAATTTCTTTTCCATAAGTTGGTCACCTCTCAAAACTCTTATCATAAACTCTATTCTCTTTTATGTTATCTCTATGTACTCCTTTACTTAGCAATCTTTTTTTTTAGGTTTTTTTGGCAAGGCAAATGGGGTTAAGTGGCTTGCCCAAGGCCACACAGCTAGGTAATTATTAAGTGTCTGAGACCAGATTTGAACCCAGGTACTCCTGACTCCAGGGCCGGTGCTTTATCCAATGTGCCACCTAGCCACCCCTTTATTTAATAATCTTAACCAATACTTTTATCTGAATTATAAGTACTAAAGAGGAGATCTCCAAAATCTATACATCTAGTTCCAGTCTTGGCATATATGAACTGTTGGGTATTTCTATATAAGTGTCTCATTTTTCTCAAATTCAATAGTTTTGAAGGGAAAGATGGGAGATATCTAATGACCTATTGTCTTTCAACAGGTGAATTGTTTGGTCCTGAAATTTAAATAACTGTGTAAAGATCTTGTGCGATGTAATTTTTTTTTAGTTTTTTTTTTTTGCAAGGCAAATGGGGTTAAGTGGCTTGCCCAAGGCCACACAGCTAGGTAATTATTAAGTGTCTGAAACTGGATTTGAACCCAGGTACTCCTGACTCCAAGGCCGGTGCTTTATCCACTGTGCCACCTAGCCGCCCCTGCAATGTAATTTAACTCAAATAAATTGTATTAAATACCTATTGTTAAAAAAAAAAAAAGCATTAAATTGGCCCTTGTGTGGAATGAAGGCAAAAATAAAATAGACTCTTCCAGCAAGGAGCTTAAATTCTCATGGGGGATAAATGTATAAAGAGATGAATAAAATAAGATAATTTAAGAAAAGAACCAGTAACATCCAGTGCAAACACATGAGGTTTCACTGAGTTTCACCTGTACTGAACTTCAGAAAACATGTATTCCAAGAGTCAAAGATGAGAACAGAGTGAGTTTATAATCATGGGGAACCATTTGTGGAAATGCATAGGAGTGGGAGGTCAACTGTCACATCTGGGAACATCTAGTGTTGCAATTTGACTGGGATCTTGAGTTTATAATATGGGACAATTGAAAAAATCAAGTAAGAAAGAAATGGCAGGAGAGACACTGAAGGAAAACCAGTTAGAAGACAAGTTCAAGTGAATTGGTACTTCAAATGAAAAATTATTGCCTGCCATGGCAGCTTGGAGTGCCTCCCTCATCTTTTAAAATGTTTTGGTTTTATCCTACCATCCCCTCATGCTATGCCTGTGTATCTGACACTGCTTAGCAATTAGAGTCAACTGCTTTCACTAATCTTACTGCTTTATTACCCACTACACATATACTTGATTTACAGTTCTACCAACTTTACGTGAAATTTCTCTGTCAAACATTACCTAAGATCTCTTAACTGCTAGATCTAGTAGTGATATTGGAGGAGAGGTACGAATCAAATATGATAAACCCAAAGGTTTGGGAAGATGCTGGTATTCATTCCAAAAACAACATGAGTGGACATGTTGAATGTACAATACCAGAGGATATTCAAGCAATGTCTGATTAGGCAGCTGATAAAAGGGACCAGAACTTCAGGAACCAAATTAATCATATATAAAAAGATTTGAAGGTCATCTGCATAAAAATAATCATTGAACCCCTGGTAACAAATGGCATCCCCAAGAGAAAGGAAGAAAAAGTAAAGAAAAAAGAAAAAGTTAAACATACCCATAATTAGTGAAATCAATTCACTACATGAGGAATGACATCTCCTCATATAGGCTATTACTTTTAAGACTGAAAATGTTTTCAAATCATCATTCCAATGTTTGTTTTCTTCCTCAAATCAAATATTAGTTCCTTAAAGGTAGTGATTAACTTTTTGTGCCCTATATTCTCTGATATAGCTCAGTGTCTCATAGTTACGTTTAAAATTTTTTTTATATTCATTCAGTAAATTTGTGAACGAAAAAGAAAGAATGAAAATGAATGGATATGCAGGTGTGAGGAAAACTAGAAGAGAGTGGAAATATGGAGGTCAGAAAGGAAAAATACTCTGGAGAAGGACATGATTGACAAAGTAGAATATTGCAGAGAAGTCTAGATATATGAGGAATGAGAAAAGGTCATTGGATCTAGCAGTTAAGAGAGCATAGGTAATGTTTGACAGAGAAATTTCACGTAAAGTTGGTAAAAATGTAAGTCAAGTACATGTAGAGTGGATTGTAAAGCAGTAAGATTAGTGAAAGCAGTTGACTCTAGATGCTAAGCAGTGTTCCAACAGCTTGAAGGGATGATAGGATAAAGCCAAAACATTTTAAAGGATGAGGGAGACCTGACTGTTTAATAGTCTGTAAGGAGTCAGAAGATAAACACAAATTGAAAAATGAGCAAGAAATAAGGACTGATGAGCCATACTTTAACTAGAAAAGGAAGGGGATAAAATTGAAGGTAAAATTAGAGGCTGTTCTTTGCAAGAATTGCTCCTTCTTCAGATGCTGAAGAAAAGAAAGAGAGGAGTAAAGTTGTAGATGCTTCTGAAAATGTAGGCTAGGAAAGATTAGGGAGTTTTTCAAGAGATGACCTTGATTTTTCTCTTTAGAGAAGAAAGCAGTCAAGTGCTAAGAGAAGAGAATGGAGCAGGATAGGATCAAGAGAAAGTCCAGGAACAGCCACTGGGAGAAGCATGAGAGTGATCAAAACTATAAATAAAACAATTAGTTAGCAAGTCACTTAACCCCCTTCAGGGTTCAGTTTTTTCATCTGTAAAATGAGAGCAATGGATTAAATTATCTCCAAGGTCTCTAGCAATTCTCCATCCTTATGAAATTTGCAGATGACATAAAATCTGGGGACTGGGAGAGTGGATGGCTAAAAGCAACATGTAGAATGAAATATTAAGCATGTTTAAACAAAATACCTATAAGCTACAATATTTCTCCAAAAAAAATAATATTAACATTAAGAAAGATAAATGTAAAATGCTACACTTGGAAAATCAACTTAAATCATTATTTACTAGAATTATTTGAAGGAACTAAGTGAAGAGGAGGTTCCATCTATGCTTATATATTATGTATGTATATATATATATATATATATATACACAAAATATATACAATATATTTTGTGGCATAATATCTATACTGTCATATATCTATTTTGTATCATATATGAGTCACCTAGGCATATATAATTTTCTAATTCTTATTAGAATCTATTTGCTTTATTTTCATTTATCTTTGTTTCACTATTATCAATGCTTAGCAAAAGTAAATATAATAGATACTTAATAAATGTATGTAGATATTTTCTATGACTACCAAATCTTGTCTTGTTACATACCATAATTTTTCCTATTTTTTCCTTTGCTGCAAAGGTCCCATGTGCTATTTCACATCATATATATGATCCACATTCTAGTTCCTGGAGTATATAATAGATTATGCAATAAAGTCTCCTGTTGAAAATTATTTCTGTGATGATCTTGCATGAACTAAAGAAGAGTAAGATGCCCCCAAAATTACCATGATTTATTTTCTCACTATTCCCATGTATTAAGTCCTTTCCTGATGAATTTAAGACTCCAAATAATGCTTGTATCTTGTGAACTGGAACAGGATCTTTGTACTTAAGAGAAATTACAGAACATGATTTCAAAATTAATAAATTAAATAGCAAAAGTTAAAATTTATAGGAAGTTCTTTATATTAAGGAAACTATATTTTAAATAATATGAAGCTACACTTTTAAAACAGCAGGAATATAAATATATGTCTGCCTAAGCACTCATTTGGCTGGCAGTAGGGAAAATCTAATGTTCTATAGATTACATCTTCTCACAAAACTCACTAAAAGCCAATGAGGTAATGTCGATGTTGCCAAACAAAGCAAGAATCTGGAAAGGAGTTTCAAAAATTGGGAACACTAGGTCTGTACCGGAAATTAAATTGGATTTGGAAGACTTTTTTAACAGAAAATAAATCCCCATAAAGACGGGAAAGAAATCTTTAGAAGGATGAATAAAATCATCAAATACATATCCTTTTTTTGTTAATTTCAGAAACTCTCTAACCAAGTTCCCCTCCCCCTTCCTTGAAACACTCATTCAAACCTTCATTCATTTATTAATTCATTCAAAATAGGATCACTCATAACAGTTGAGCATAGAGAAGGAAGGAAAAGAAGGAGAAAACACAACTACAATGTGCCAGACACTGTGCTAAGTTTTTTTTTTACAAATATCTCATTAGATCCTCAAAATAGCCATTATTGTTGTTCAGGAGTTTCAGTTGTGTCCACCTCTTTGCGACCTCATTTTGGGGTTTTCTTGGCAAAAATAATGAAGTTGTTTGCCATTTCCTTCTCTAGTTTATTTTACAGTTTTGGAAGTAAGGAAACAGGGTTAGTGATTTTTCCCATGTCAGACAGCTCCTCACAGGAAGAGACAGTACACATAACACTATTGAAATGCAGGGGGAAGGAAGAAAAGATGAGAGAAAATACCTATATGGGAACATGGTATCAAAGTCTGCAAAGCAGAAGGAAAGCTAGAAGGGCAATTAAGCGTGGCTGACCTGGTCTCCTCAAAATGCAGACCATAAGAAAAATTTTCAAAAGACAAAAAGGATCAGAGTAGAGAGCAATGTTCTAGGGTAAGAATGTCTCAGTGTCTGGTAATTGTTTCAGGGAGAGAAAGTCCCAGGTATCCAGAGCCAGTAAGGTAAAATCCAGAAAGTTTGAGACAAAATCCGGAACGTTAGAAGCAAAGCTGAATGGTAAGCCAATAAACACTGTATAATTTCTGAGTGAGGTGTAAATCAAGTTGGGTTGCATGGAGGAGGAGGAGGAATCTGAAGAACTGAAAGATGTATAGCATATGAATACATTCAGGTCCATAAGGAGGCTATTCAAGACTTAAAATGAGTAAAGACAGAAGCAGAAATAAAAATGGAATGTTAGAAATGGTGAGACACATAAGATTTAGAACTGCATAAGAGTTTACATGTCATCTAGTCTAACTTCCTTATTTTACCTTGAAAAAGAAACCAAGAGACTATCAACAACACAATCAATAATTAGTGATTCATGTGCCTACTTTCCCAACTATATATTGTGTATATGTTCATATATATATATATATATATATATATATATATAATATATAAAGCATCGATTATGAAGGTAGGAGAAAGGAACAAAAAGATTTCTTCAATTTATATTCTGTAGCAGATCAGGTCTTTACAATGATACAACTGATCAAAATATGTAGACAGTTGGAGATCCCATTTTGCTTATTGTTTGACAATGATAAAATATTTGATTAAGTAAAGTAAAATACTGTCTAAAAGAGTCTTATTTTTAAAATTATCTCCCAAATATATATCAAATCCATATAAAATACTTTGAAAGATACAACAGAGGTATATTTATGTTCTGATTAATTTCTTAAAACATTATCTACATTTGCCTAAAAATATGGGGAGAAATAATTTGGTTGTATCAGCACTAAAGTACAGATGATGGAAGGCACAGAGAACTCTACCATCTAGATCTCATATTTACAGTACAGAATTGGTTTTCATATTCTTTTTCAAAAGAATGTTATATCCAGCTTCTAACTTGATGCCTTTTTCCTAGCAGTCTTCTAACAAAAAGGCAGAAAGTAGAAGTCCACATTCAGAGCAGATATTATCTTTAACTAGGGTAACAATATCAAGTTCATAATTTTCTTCTCTAGAATAAGCACCATATGGTATTTAGCCCGACACAATTATTTCAGATCTCTTGACTCTGAACCTTAGTCCATCCTGCTCTGTCATTCACACCTTGTATTTAACAAATTACTAAGTCCTCCACACAATCCTCAGAATTGACTCTCCTCTCTATCCCTACAGTCACTACCTCAGTTGAGGCTCTTGTCACTACACAGTTCACTTACAGCAATAGCTCCTACATGGTCTCTCTATTCCTATTCATCCTTCAGACTATTTCTTAAAAAGAAAATCAGTCAATTATTTTCATGCTCAAATGCTTATAATGACTTCTCATTTACTAATGGATCAAATCCAAGTTTCTCAGTGTGTCATTCAAAGCCTTCTATCAACTAGCCTTCTTTATGTAGTAATGTTTGTGTCATTTTATTTAAACTCTCCATTTTAGGCAAGATGACCTCATTATTCCCACATTCTCAATCTACTTTGCTGAAACTATTCTCTTTATCTTAAATGATCTTCCTTTTCTGACCAAGCACATTCTATACTTCTACTTCTAACCACCTTATACAAGCCTATTCTAAAAAATTTTGCCTATACTGATTTCTCCATTCTTTGCAGGTAAAATCCTATAGAATTGTATTCTGTGCCATACAATAGAATATCTGATTATGAACAATCTCCCACTTTTCAGTATTTGTTCCCCATGTGAAAGACTGGTCTCTCTGACTAGATTAAGATTTTCAGGGAAACTAATGAAGTCTACTCCTTTGTATCTCCCATAGCACCATTCCCTGCGTAAAATATCAATATATACTTGATAATGGTACACAATTAGACAATCTTAGAGGATGGGACTTCAGTTCATTTAGTCAGGATTTCCCTCTACACTATCTCCAGCTTTCTTTTGAAGGCATCTAGAGAGGAGAAATCCAATAGCCCCCAAGCATCTATTTTTTTAACAGCTCTGTTGATCAAGAAGTTTTCCTTAGATTAACTTTTCATTCTGTGAGTCACAGTTCTGCTCTCCTGAGTCAAGTAAAATAAAATTAGTCCATATCATAGCTATCATGATAACCCTCCCCCACTCTGAGACTTTGTTTCTCCAGGCTAAATAGCCCTGCTTCCTTTAACTGCTCCCTCATTTGGCATGAACTGAGTCCTTCACCAAGATGCTAAATCTTTTTTGGACACTCTATTGCTTATCAGCATTGTTCCTAATTAGAAAATAGAAATCTGAAGCTTATCAACTATTTAACTTTGGTCAAGTCAATTAGACTCCCTGAGTCTCATCTGAGTTTCCTCATCTGAGAATTGAAGTGATTGGTTGGACTAGTTATCCTAAGAAGTCCTTTAATAATAGCTTTAAGGGGCAGCTAGGTGGCACAGTGGATAGAGCACCGGCCCTATATTCAGGAGGATCTGAGTTCAAAACCTGCCTCAGACATTTAATAATTACTTAGCTGTGTGACATTGGGCAAATCACTTAATCCCATTGCCTTGTAAAACAAACAAACAAAAAGAATAGCTTTAAATCCTACAATAATAAGGTACCCAGAATTAGACAAGTTGTAGTCCAGGCCTTCAAGTGTAAGAAACACATGACACCTCTCCAAATGACTAATAACTATATTTTCTTTTTTTTTTGGTTGTGGAGTAATAAAATTGATTCATATTCAATTTACTGCCTGTTAAAAACCTTATTTCTCTTTTTTTGACTGATTGCTCCCTAGTTTTTCTTCCCCTAACTAGTACTTTTTTTAACAAATTTATATGTGTGTGTATATATATAACTTTTATGATGAAAGTTATACATATATAAATGAATTTGGCTAACAGCAACAAACATTTCCTTATTCAAAGAATATAAAAAGAAACTATGAGGCTATTATAATATTTAGCTTTTTATTGTCTTAAGTATTTAATAGATTCACCTGGTAGTACCCACAATGGCAGCATAATTATTTCCCTTCTGAACTTTGGTCTCTTCTGTGTACTTTTTTAAGTGTTTTGTTGTTGGCCATTATAATTATATGGCATTCAGTTTAGATTGAAGGTTGGAAACTCAGACAGCAGGATTCTATAATAGTAATCTATTCATGAGATGGTAAGGTCTTGGACTAAAATGTGTAACAATGAGGATTGAATGGAAGGACTATACATGTTTTTAAGGTACCTAGTACTTTTGAAATTCACTTTTTTTAACCTATATGAAGTCTTTAGAAATAACTTTTCATAAAATGTCATAAATGCAAACCCTCCCTATTTTACCAATAAGGAAATTGAAATGGAGATGTTAAGTGAATTGAATAAGTCACATAGCTAAAAAGAGAAATAACTGGGGCTCAGACCTAGGTCTCCTGATTTCATATACACATGCTCTTTCTGGCACATCACATTATGATCTTAAATTAAATAGGACCAAGTGAATTCTTTTTCTACATCATGGTTATCAGTCTTTTTGCATGACATTCTCGACTCTTTGATCATTTGAATGTAGAGATGGGGGACATATTTTTCCAGTCTATTAAACATAAATACATATGTGCGTGTAAGTATATATAAATATATGTGTGAATGCACACACACAAATGCACACACATATTCCTCATTCTCAGGATTTTATAGGCTAGAATTATCTTCTTAAATTGGATAAGGGGAGTAAGAGAGTAGAATTTAGTAAAAATTTTTTTTCAATTTATTACTTTTCCAATCCATCTTGAGCAGACAACCTTTATGTCCCTTTCTTGTCCTCAAAAACTTTTAATGGCTCCCTTTTCTTTTAAGTTTTTTTTTTTTTTTGGCAAGGCAATGGGGTTAAGTGGCTTGCCCAAGGCCACACAGCTAGGTAATTATTAAGAGTCTAAGGCCAGATTTGAACTCAGGTACTCCTGACTCCAGGGCCTGTGTTCTATCCACTGCACCACCTAGCTTCCCCCAATGGCTCCCTTTTCTATCAGCATCATACCCAAACTCCTCATCCTAACATCAAATGTTATTTAAGTCATAATAATCCCCAATGTGAACCCTCTAAATATTCCTTAATAGTATCCTCATTCTTGCCTTACGATATCACTTTCATTTCAGGCTCCATGTTTATACTATAAACACTACATAAACTGCTTTCTTCCTGTAACTAGTCAAATTTTATCAAACCTTTAAAGCAGAGATTCTTAAGAATTTTGTGTACATTTTGCAAATTACTTTGACAGTCTGGTAAAACCTAAGGACCCTTTTTCAGAATAATGTTTTTGAATGTACAAATTCAAATATATATGATTATAAAAGAAACCAATTTTTGAAATGGCTATCAAAATATATTTTAAGGGGTGGCTTGGTGGCGCTGTGGATAGAGCACCGGCCCTGGAGTCAGGAGTACCTGAGTTCAAATACAGCCTCAGACACTTCATAATTACCTAGCTGTGTGGCCTTGGGCAAGCCACTTAACCCCATTGCCTTGCAAAAAGAAAAAAAATAAAAAATATATATTTTAAATAAGGTCATTATTTAAGAATCTATTATTATTATTATTAATAATTAAGAATGTTTGCATTAAAGCTAAAGTGAGGACTTAAACCTCATATGAAGATTCTTCTGCACATTCTAGTGAATGGCACTTACTAATTCATTCATTTTGAGAAGAAATAACACATCAGAATTTACCTACTATGGAACCCTATACAGTGAAAAGAATCTCTTTGAAAATGTACACATTAGGGGTGGCTAGGTGGCGCAGTGGATAGAGCACTGGCCCTGGAGTCAGGAGTACCTGAGTTCAAATCCGGCCTCAGACACTTCATAATTACCTAGCTGTGTGGCCTTGGGCAAGCCACTTAACCCCATTGCTGTGCAAAAAAAAAAAAGAAGAAGAAGAAAAAAAAAAAGATGTACACATTATAAGTGGAATCCCTTGCCCAGTGAATGTACAAGGTCCATACTTTCATGTACTGCTATTTGCAGTGAATTTTTCTCTTGGCAGCAATGACTTTTTTCCATCATGGGCTTTGGGAATCACTCCCTTTAAAGAAGTCATCCCTAAAGTAGAATCATCCAGTCTCTGACTTAGGGTATGCTAATGTGGTCTGTCAATGGCTGTTTATTTTTCTTCCCCTCAGTATTCCATAGGTATGCCATATTGTCTCAAGAAGAGTCTCTGTTGTTTCATTCTGCCCTCTTATACTACCCCCTTCTTGCTTCAACTCACTGAACAGCAGCTGCTCTAGTCTCCTACTGTCATCAATCCTCTTCACACAGAAGGCATCCGTCCTACAACTGCTAAACTGGCTGCATTCCAAGATCATGGGGTTTCTCTCTTTTTAGCATTTAGTGTTAAGTAGGGCTCACTAGTGATGCTGATGAAACTTGTTTAAGACACTGGATGTGACGTCTTTGTCAAGTCCAAGTCTTCCAGTCAGAAAGGTTAGATGAAAGTTCGAGCACCTAATTCCAGATATTCAATAGTTACTGGTTAGTTAATCGACTTTGATCTGGGTTTGGTGCTTGATGACCTGTTCTGTTGCTAAGTCTTCTGAAAAAAAACCACTTGCACAGTAATTCTGTTTTTCATATTCTGCTTAGGAAATCACTATGAAGCTATGCTCAGTACCATTAAGATTCAATAAATGCATTTTAAGCTAACAGGAGGTTGTCCAGGTAGTAGTATCTGATGGTTACTCAGCTCCATGCTATGAATAGGAACTTGTGAGAGTTATAAATTTGTTCATAACCTCAGGTGATTTGTTTTATCCTCCCTCCAGGGTTGCTGTGAATCTATAACACTAGAATGAACATATCAGAATGGTCCATCAACAAGTATTTAGGCAATGCACTAGTAATAGGATGACAAACAAAACACAACTCTCAGTAAATAAGATTTTATCAAGTGCCTACTATGTGTAAAACATTGTGATAGGATTAGTGATCCAAGAAAAGTGAATGACAATCCCTGCCCTCTAGGAGCTGATAATTTAATACCTACTCTCAGGGAGCTTATATTCTATAGGAGACAAGGATACATATCAGTATCTGCAAACTATATTTCTAAAATGAGGTATTTTCAAGGGTGGTATTAGCAACTGGCAGATCAAAAAAGATCTCATGCTATAGGTAGTATTTAAACTGTTTTGAACCAAATTTTGTGGTGGCTTAGCTGTTTTAGTAATATCTTACTCTGGGGGTGGCTAGGTGGCATAGTGGATAAAGCACTGGCCTTGGAGTCAGGAGTACCTGGGTTCAAATCTGGTCTCAGACACTTAATAATTACCTAGCTGTGTGGCCTTGGGCAAGCCACTTAACCCCATTTGCCTTGCAAAAAAAGGCTAAAAAAAATAATGTCTTACTCTTCATAACCACTTTTGGGAGGCTTTCTTGGCAAAGATTCTAGAAGGGTTTGTCATTTCCTTTTCCAATCCATTTTATAGATGAGCAAACGAGACAAACAGGAATAAATGGGTCACACAGCTTAGTAAGAGCACATTTGAACTTGTCTTCCTGACTTAAGATCTAGGACTCTATTCACTACACCAACATAGGATAGTGAATTTATTTTGGGGGGATCGGGGAAGGTCAAGGATCTCTTACCATTTTGTACTTGTACAAAATAACTGAAAGCTGGGTATAAAAATGGTAATTCAAAGCAACCTTCATTCAGCACCTTTTTTGTGTACAGTGGACTGAAAGGGATGGAAGAAATATTATGTATATGCATATATATAAAATAAGTGCATAATATTATTTATAATATAGCATATATATACTATATTATATATATATACATGTATATATATATATATAATATATATGTTGATATGCCAATAGATAGGTAGCTGGACCATATTGAAAAATTTAATTCATTAAATTCTTCATCTGAAAAACAGATAAATTTCAATAAAACCACATCTTATGTATCAGGAAATTCATGATTCATGAGCTAATGCATATTATCCTAAAGATACAAGAGATGAAAAGCATAATTAGTATCAAATTAAGTTAGAATTGAAGACATGATTTCGATGTTTAAAACAGCTATAGTCTTCACTGCTTCTAACAATTATTTGTGCTATTGGGTGAGTTAGTCAAAAGGCCTTGATTAATTTCTGATATAATTGGTCTATTTAAAAATTTAGGATCCAATAATACTTTATCTCCACTGAAGACAAAACATGTTTCATTCCCAGTTACTTAATCCTCAGTTCAGTGTTCATGAATTCCCTTCATATAACAAACAAGCTTTGGAAACATTAAGATATTTAATCATTATATGCTCTTGATAATTGCTATGTGAATCCATCCATTAGTGTGTGCAAAACAAATAAACATGTTGTATGGACTACTTCATTGCTTTCCTTCCTTTCCTCTTCATTTTCTTGTGTCAATAGCATGTTTCAATAGCCAATAGTAGGTGTATGGTTTGACATCTAAGAGGCACAGCACCTGGTGACCAGAGCAACATCTGGACCATTTCACTACTTTCCAAAAAGATTGACTGCACTTTCCAAAGTCACTAAACAAAATCCTGAAGTAGATGTTCATCAGCAACATGAAGAAATGAGTTATTAAATATGCATTCAGCTGTGCTATAAAGAGAAACCTGTGAGCACATGCCCCCTATCATCCTGAAGCTTCCTCATACTTAAGACCTGGTGCTGAGAATCACTTCATTTTCAGGCCTGGCACAACTATTCATTTTCTAAAAAATATCATAGGCCCCTCTAGAGAAGAGAAGAGTCATTTAATATAACAGGCTACCTTTGTATGATATTCATTCCATTTCAAAATAAGTAAGTGAATCTGCTGTGGTTTCTGCCACATATAAATGTCACGAATTGGAGAATAGTAGGTGAATAATGTACATCATAATACTTCCTTCCATTTAAGTGTATTGTGATACAGCTGTTTATCATCTTACTCAGCCGTCCAAAATATTCATTTGAGAAGAAAAGATCCTACAATGGTGTAAATCCAAAATGCCATTTCCCTTTTTCTAAGTCTGTCGTTTTTCAGTCTGTTAGACTTTTTTTGTTATTAGTTCCATTCCACCTCTACAAAGACATTTCTAAGGAGCTGTTTTCCAAACATCCTCACCATAATCTCTAAGGAGTGTGTGAAAAGGTAAAGTTCTGAAGCTTGTTCAAATAAGAGAAATGGAATACATTTATCCTCAAGCCTTTGAATGTTCAAAAACAGAAAAAGTGCAAAGAGGTTTTCTACCTCCTGCTATACCCAGCAATGGTTACATACTTGAATGGTTTTAAGAGAAAGCAATGCAATTATAGCTATCCTAGTTCTCAAAGGGGTATAATTTCATATTGCATCATCCATTTTTTGCTGTTTTAGGTCTATTTCTCTCAGAGATTACAAGCTATAACTTGTAAAAGATGCATGTAATATATGTCATTGCATTAAATTAGAGCATTTCATAAATGTCATTTGAATGGCACAACCATGCGGTGTAGTCTTATTGTAATTTGCAGCAAAATTAATATAGTGGTATTAACAAGATGATGTTGTGACTTTATTAAAATCAAAGATTTCACAGCTTGTCTTACCTTTTCCAACATGAATAACTTCATCATCCATGTCCTGTTACAAACGCACAGAAATACACTTTTCCCAGTTAACTGTTTTGGGGGATGAGTGGTTGGTGATGTGATGTATTGTTTTGGATTTAAAATATAATGAAAATAAGTATGTATTTTAGTAAATATACCTTGAAAATAAATGGCTGATTATTGGCTCAGTATGATAAATTGTAGTGATAAAAAATAGATTTAGAATTAACCTTGGGGAAAAGTAGACATCTGAAAATAGAATATTAAAAATAATTATAAGTTTAATGCAAATTTTAATAAATTTTATTAACATTAATAAGTTGCATGCTAGATACTAAGTTACAACCAAATAAAAATTAAGAACTAGTTGATCCTTTCAGATTCTCAGAAAAATCCTTGATTTTTCTCTTGGCCAGAATGAATTACTTTTCAAATGTGTTTTTCAAATGCTTAAATTATTGCCAAACAATGAGTTTCTCAACCATCAGGATCTGGAAAATGGTTGTTCATTCCTTAAAAAAAAAGAGAAGACTAAGTGATTGTGTCATTTTAGGTCTTCTTTCCATAGAAATTAAGTGGATTAAGTTCGCTGAGGATAGGGGCTCTTTTAGTTTTGTCTTTCCACCCCACAAAATACACATACTGCATATCACTTAAACACTGAATAAATGTTAATAGGATTAAATAAGGCATATGTTTTATCTTTGAGCTATCTATCATGGTCTTGCATAGCACCCCAAACTGTAGCAACTTTGTTGGGGAGAAGACAGGAGGATAGGAAAGATAGGGTTAAAATAAAGGAATTCCTTCTTAACCCTGCTAAAATTATGCACTCACAGATTCAGACAAGGGGAAAAAAGCAAGAGAAGGCAGAAAAGGAAGGAAGGCAAGAAGGGAGGAAGGGAGGAAGGGAGGAAGGGAGGAAGGGAGGAAGAGAGGAAGGGAGGAAGGGAGGAAGGGAGGAAGGAAGGAAGGAAGGAAGGAAGGAAGGAAGGAAGGAAGGAAGGAAGGAAGGAAGGAAGGAAGGAAGGAAGGAAGAAAATACTCTTCTGGGACATTCAAACACTCACTCCTGAAAGTCTGTAGTACTTATTGACAAATGATGACTCTAATTCTAAGCAAATGATAAAAGCATTGATGAACTGCAAGTAATTAAGCAGAGAAAGTTTTTAACACACTTCTTTGAAAATTATCATTATGATAGGACAATTTTCATGTAGCGTCCTTATTCCTTATGATTCCATCTTCCATGGGTAAGATTTGGAAACAATTCCTTCACTGATGCCTTTCTATTTTATCTACTTCATTTCAGCCCTTAGTCTCCTGACTTATTAATCTATATTTTTATGTCTCTTAATCATTGCTTTTGTTCTGGCTCTGCTGCAGCAGTCTATTGATGAGCATGACAACCAACCATTCCTCTCACTTTATATACTTCAAAATGAAGCTTCAGGTTTTCATCAGTTTTACTTTCCCCAATTTATTTTTTTTAATGCCATGGGTTGGGACCTCTAGCTTCTAGGACAGAGTTTATTGAGCTTTCCAGTGCCCTAATGCAATGTGACCTCCATGAATTAGCAATTTCAGATAGCTCTCTCTTGATTAGTGGAAGAACTTTAGAGTAAGAAACAAAACAGACATCCATCTAGGCAAACACTGTAGTAAGTAATTCCGTGCACTTGGTGTCCAGTTCTTCCCAAGAGAACAGAAGTCAATTGAAAGCAGCAGGGATTGTTTCATTTTTGTCTGTGTCTGTCCAGTGCCTAGTCTAGTGCCTATCAAATAGAAAGTGCTTAATAAATGTCTGCCTTTTACTTTGTGTAATGCAAAGCCAAAATTCAAGCTAAACTCTGGAAAAAAACTTTAGAGAGAAATATTATTATATAACAGATCCATTGAGAAATATTTGTGAATATTGAATGACCTCTTCAATATGCATTTATTACCCCCTTCTGTGTGTGCTAGAAATTATACTAGGGGTAATAAAGTCACAAAGAAAAAAACTAAACAGACCCTGCCTTCAAAGAACACATATACACACACACACACATGTATGTGTTTAAACATACATATACTGTATCTATCTACATAACACATAGGTGCACATGTGTTTATATATGTGTATATTGTGTGTGTTTGTGTATATGCATTGTGTGTGTTTGTCTATGTGTGTATGAGTATGTGTTTGTATGGACATACATATTTACATACCTACATATAAACATAGATGCATATGCGATAGATACAAGATTTTTTTTGCAGGATTCAGAGGTGAGTTTTAGCAGCTGGGAAGCTGAAAACCAGTATCCTGTAGAAGATAGTCCTTGAGCTGTCTTTTTTTTTTTAAGGTTTTTTGCAAGGCAAATGGGGTTAAGTGGCTTGCCCAAGGCCACACAGCTAGGTAATTATGAAGTGTCTGAGGCCGTATTTGAACTCAGGTTCTCCTGACTCCAGGGCCAGTGCTCTGTCTACTGCACCACCTAGCTGCCTGAGCTGAGTCTTCAAGGAAATCACAGATTCTAATGTAGTTGGGGAGGGGATAATAAGGAATCCCCAAATAATTACTTCTTAAGTCACTTGAAGAAATTAGAGTTTATAAGGAGCTGATAGCAGAAACAGTTAGAAATTAAAGCCATTTCCCCCTCTTTTTAGTTTCTTAGTAGCCAGAGCCTCAAATTATAAAATAAAAAACTTGGAATGGAATATGTTTTATAAAGAATTAAGAGACGCGAAGAATTACACAAAGAGAAGCCTCAAATAAATCAATGAAATTCTAGGGTTGTTAGTCATTGACTATCTGAAAGATCAGTCATATACTTGCTTGTCTTAACAAAAGAGTCATCCAGGAAGACTTAATTGAGAAGAGAGTCCTTTCTAAAAGTCAAGAAGAGCCAGCTTTAGAGGAAGAATCCCTTGCTTGAGTTGAAATCACTATTTTTAATCTATACTTATCCTAGAGACCAGACCTGAATGATATCTGGCAGTGGAAGAAATCACCCAGGACTCAAAAAAAGCATGCATAGTGGATAGAAGGACCAGATATTCCAACTGAGACTTGCCTTGAAGAGATGCTGCCACCAAGGCAGAGCCAGATGAGGATATTAGTGAAAGATAAATGACATTGAGACCCTGCCATATTGGTGGTGTGGGTTTTCTCTCTACCAGTATACGTGTTCATGCTTCCACCAATTTTGAAGTCATTTTTTGTCAAGCACACTCTGGATTCATGGGAAAATGCTTTTTTACTACTCTTCATGCTAGGCCATTTCAATGAATGTCTTTGAGCTAATTATGTCAAATAGATAACTATTAGAGGGAAACTTATCAGTGTAGGGCTTGTGAGCTTTAGTTTACAAACTTAAAACTACAGAAGACCCATAACCTGGAATAACCGTTCCCTGGGATGAATCCTGTGAGCACAAAGGATTTGTGGGAGGTGTCTAGAAGTGTGGTACAACACTAAAGGTGGTTGAATTGGGAGAATGTGCTCTGGACATGAGGAGCAGCTATTACAAAGACCTGGAGATGGAGAATTGAACATCCTGAATGAAGAATATAATGCCCATTTAGCTGAACCGCAGAGAGTGAGAAAGTAAGTCCAAAACGAGGATGATACCCTAAATAACAATCAGAGCCTGCAGTAGCTATTCAGAAATTTAATGTCTCCTTTCCCTATAATATCATATTGCTTCTCTAGGCTTGAGGTCTTTTCTGTGTTTTTCATCTGTCACTCAAACTTTAGGATTAAGTGGCCTCATGCTCAGCTTCATGCTAGTCTCATGAGCTTGGCATCCAAATAAGGAAGACTCCCAACACTTCTCCTGGGAACAGAAGGAAGTTATCCCAAGTCTTGTAAGATGAAATCGAACTGCCTACAGTGACTGCCAAAGGGAAAGTTCCCTACCAGAATGCAGAGTATGCTACACAGGCGCTCAGGCCATTTGGGGCTGGCTTATGTCCTAAGTTATTATAACAAAATGGGACTTGAGTTAGTGCCTAATTTCCCTATGTGCTTCCTAATATTATTACAGATTTCAATTGCATGAATTTTTAAAATGTCCTTGAATTTGATTTTACGGTTTATAATTCTGACACTGTTGACAACTTTTTTAGTAGCTATTCTGCTTTCCCCTTGGAAATGAGAGTAAACACTTCTGTCTCTCTTACATTATAGTTTAGGTTTGGATTATGCCAAGGCAAGCATTTCCAACTATTTGACATAAGTAAAACCCATTCACTCTGTTCTTTATATTGTTTTCAGAGCAGAGAAGGTACCCACAATTAAAAGAAGGCAGTAATCTGCCCTCCTGATGACCAATTAGGAGAGATGATTACAGAGAAATTTTCCCAGTCACCTTAGAGGAATCGCATCATTTAGACCAAAAGAGGAAAGGAATCAGACTTTAAAGGGAAGAAAATCTCAGAGATTATTTTATTCAACTCCATTTTGTCAATAAGGAAACAATCACCCAAAGAAATAACCTTCTTCTCAAGGTCACCCAGAGAGCAGAGTCAGACTTAACTATGTCCTTTGACTACAAATTTGATTATTCTTTTTCAGTCATATCTGCCTCTTCATGATCCCATTTGGGACTCTGTTAGCAAAGATAATGTAATGGTTTTCCATTTCCTTCTCCAGTTCATTTTATAAATGAGATAACTGAGGCAAACAGAGGTGTGACTTGTCCAGGGTAACAAAGCTGTTAAGAGTTTGAGACCATATACTTGACTAAAAATGCAATGTTCTTTTTTAAATTGTGCAAAAATTAAGATAAGAGAATAAGCTCAGTGAAATTCTTTATGTGATCCATAATAAGAATTCCTATTTCTAAAACACTTTTTAAAATTAAACTTTGTAAACTTTGTAAAGAGACCTTTCTCTCAGCAAAGTAGTTTGTTTCAACTTAAAGGTGAAAATGATTAATCTGCAACAAGTCTATAACTAGCCAATATTTGCACATTCTTTCAACATTTCAGGTCCAGTCTTTTCCCCAATACACTAAACTGCCCTTGCACACCAGGCTATCTTTGGATTCTCCCAAAAAACTAAATAACACTGCCTCACCTCAAAGAAAAACAATCATGGTTTGCTTGATGGTCAGGGTACACAAAAGCATAAAACAAATTTTCGTTTATTTACCTGTCCCTTTAATGATAAAGTTTATATATAAATCTAAGGGGACAGTTGGTGGCACAGTGAATAAGATGCCAGGCTTAGAATCAAGAAGACCTGAGTTTGAATCTAATCTCAGACACTAGATGTGTGATCCTAGACAAGTCACTTAACCTGTTTTCCTCAGTTTTCTCATCTGTAAAATGAGGTTCAGAAGGAAATGGCAAACTATTTCAGTATCTTTGCCAAGAAAACCTCAAATGAGATCGTGAGTCAGACACAACTTAAAAATAACTGTATAGTAATATACATATATATTTAGTAAGGTCATCGCCCACACATGTAGTATAGAAATGTCTGTGCACTTTGAAAAACATTGCACAGTTAAAAAAAATTTATCTAACCTCTTCTCCCTTTTCTAAGGGAGACTGTATTTCCTGAAAGGAAAGGAAGCAAAGAGACTGAGGTCAGCAGGTTGGTTACTCTGTTCTCCTTAGAAAAAGGAATCCTGGGCTTGAAATCTATCTACTTCCCTTAAATATTGTTTGTCTAGAGGATATAGTTTGCAGGTTCAAACCACATTTTTGATCATATCCATTAATGGCAAATGGAAAACCCCAAGCTTGTTGGAAGAACTAAGAGAAATTGATGGAAGTTACAAAGAGGTCAATATTGACTCAATATAAAGAAAAACTTACAAACTAGAACTGTCCAAATGTGAAATGGACTGGTTCAGGCTGATTAACTATTTGTCAGGGATATTAATAAGAGAATTTTTTTTCCTTTAGGGATAGACTTAATTGTATGGCCACCAAGGTCTCTTCTAAATGTGAAGTATTGAAATTATATAATTTATTTAATCTTTAGGACAAATTCTTGCTCTGCAATTCTAACATGAGTTGGGGTCAAAACATTCTGAAATTGCCTGCTCTGTATCTCTTTAATAATTATGACTCATCATCATCTAAGATCAAAATTTTTGGCATTATCTAAGAATGAATGAATGAAAAAGTATTTTATGTATTAATTGCTTACACATTGTAAAAAACTCTGCCAAATGCTGACAACATAACTAGAAAGACAAAACAAGCACATCTTTCAGTGGAAAACAATGCATACAAGATTGAGCTTCAAGATAGATGGAAAGCGTGTTCTAAATCAAAACCAATAGCGTCACCAAACATTTTACCTAATTTCAGTCACATGTTAGATATGGTTCTATCTAAAGCAGTTTAGCTTATTGATGTGGACAAGTAATAAAAATCTCTTTTGGGTGGGGGTGAGGTAAGGGATAGAATCCAAGCTCTGTCAAAATTGAATTTAATCCTAGCTTTCCAAGTTTTAGTGGTGCAAACCAAAAGAATATAGATTTAAAATTATAAAGTATCATAGTCCAATTACCTCATGTCACAAATAAGGAAACTGAGGCCCAAATAGGTTAATCTGAATTGCCCAAAGTTACAGACAATAAATGACAAAGCAGGTATTTAAACCATGGTCTATTGAATCCACACTTAGTCTTCTTTTGATTGTGCAATTATGTTTTATCATTGTATATAGGGATATACTCTATCTTTCCCTTGTTCTTCAGTTTTTAAATTCAGGCACTGTAAGCTGACAATGCTAATTACTTCTCTCAATTTCTCCTTTCCTGGGCTGAATGGGATGCATTGCTATTAATATTCTGAGATTACTATAATGGTCTCTAGATTTATATGGGACATTTTATAAAGTAGTGCTAAATAACTATCAGATGTATTAGTATAAAATTTGTTGCTGACAGTTCACTTCCTTCATAATGCAACTAAAATATTCACTTCATATTTTCTATAACTGATACTGTGGTTAATTATTTTCATCTACAGGAAACATAGTTATTAAAAGGTAAATATCTTGTTAATGGAGATTCAGTTCAGGCATTGAATTCATTTTTTGTATTTGTTTACCCATGACCATTTTCATAATTTTATATTTATTTGTATTATTTGTATTATTAGGATATATCAAAGTAGCCTGACCTTCTATTTTCAATATTCTACCTGAAAAACACATGGCAATTTGCATCAGATTTACCTAACCTGAAGAATGGATCAAGCAGTGTTTAAGAAGGACTGCCAAAGAACCATCACCATAGAATGAACTCATGTTCCAAGAATATATGATTTTTAAAATGCATAGATTAGACCTCTGGATTAGCACCTTTTATTGGCCGAAAATAATCCACATATGGCAGATATCAATTGAAGAAAATATGGACTCAAGTGATTAAAGCAATTTTATCAGGATTTCTAATTTCTTTAGCAACCCCAAACTATGAAATCGACCTTAGCATGGAATCTAGTGCAAGATGTATTCATTTTGAACAATGTCCAACATATATACCAGAATGACATCATGATACTATAATTCCACTTATGGTCATATGGCAAGGACTGAATACATTTTAGAAAATGCTCTTAACACTTCTTGAACTATGGATTCATGACCTTTTTTTGCACCACGGTCCATTTTGGTAGTCTGGTTGAAATCTATGATTGACTTTTCAAAATAATTTTTAAATGCATAAAAAAGAATACATGGGATTACAAAGAACACCAATTATGAAAAAATATTCTTAATATTAAAAACTCCAATTTCTTAGATCACATAAAATCTATCCATGAAAGATTTGCATTTTAGAGCACTGTACAACTTAGTTTAAAAACCTCTGTTTTAGCCTGGAAAAGATGTAATGCACATTTCTAATGTATGAGAAATGTAAAAACTAGCTCCAAGTCTCATAACCTAAAAGATTACTATTGAAGACATCCTAAAACAACTATGACTTTGAAATGCCAAATTCTCCCAGCAAATGCATGTAGTAGTTATCCTCTGTTACAAAGTTCTTCCAAACTATTTTTGACTAAGGGAGTAATTCCATATGCATAGTACTGGAGAGACTAACCTGATCACAAAGAAGGTTGCCATTTTTTGTGCCAGCTTCATAACAATCACAGGGTTTGCATATATCTTGGGCTGATGGATCAGCACCCACTTCTCGAAAAAGGTAATCCTTACACAGCTCACAGTTTCTTCCTGCAAAAGGGAAAGGTTATGCATTATGGCTTCCAATTCATTAATATCAGCTGCATAATTCAAAATTAAAGACTCTATTCCTTTGAGAGAATTCTATAATTTTCAGGACGTCCATTTTAATGCACCTTTCATCTCTACCTGCCAATTTAGTGATCCAGAGCATATGAAACAATGAACCTGTTACAAACTGTGTTTTACTTCATTAAACTTCCATCTGTTATATAATACCACACTTCTATAAAAGCTCTGCTTTGTGAAAGTCTATACATTTTGAAAGAGTTAGCTTTGAACCTAAAACTTTTCTTGATTTTTTTGGTACCAGTCATATAATCTAGAATGAAATATGGAAATTATCTATGTCTATAGCATATGAAGTTCTGGGCCTTAATATGAAGTATAGGTTTAATTAAGTCTTACAACTAAAAGGAAATTTTCCCTAGAAATGAATCTTTTTGTGAAAAGAGGACTGATACTAAGATAAGATGTAGTTTTGTAAGTAGAAAGATATTGTACACTGCATTAAGTGAAGAGTACTTTGGTGAATCAGTAGTTTTGAATAAAATGTAAAGATTTAAAAAGTTATCATTTTCATATACTACTCTGATATATTATCATATTATTCAAGGATATTCTGTTGATTTACAAGTTGTTAATTAGTACTCATCACTTCATCACTTCCCTGTAGGAGACTGTCATCATTTAACCAAATTGAAAAAAAAAGGAATGAAAGTTTCAAAGACTTATGAAAGGTCATTCAAGTCACTAGCCTTACTAGAAGTGAAACCTAGAATATGGAATTTCCCCTAATTCTCCATTCATGTTGTCATCATTAACCCAAAATTAAAAAGTGAAAACCTTACTCAAAAGATAAACTACCACTTGGGAAAAGATTTAAAATAACAAGCAAACTCAGAAGAGCCACTATATTCGTAGTCAGTTTTTAAATTTGACATATTTGAAATGTTTATAGGACCTTGTCTATTTGTCCATTGAAGGCCAGTGAAATTATATTTGTGAATATGTATATTATCTTTTGGGTTTCTTAAAAGACTTTTTAAGGAGAATTTAACCATCTTATTAGCCATAAGCCTTATTTATAGAGCAAAAAAAAAAAAACAAATATGAATATACTTGTTACTAGACAAGAATTCTATTAAGACAATCCTATTATATTCAGATTTAATGAACAAAAGGGCTTCCTTCCCAATTTCTCAGGAAAAAAAATGGTCATTTTTTTGTATGTTTCTATCTCCTGGAACAGTTGTTTAAACAGACAGGATGTATACTTACATTTAATTGCTGAGTTCTACCAATCTTTTTAGACTATTTAATGTCTTTGTTTTGTTTTTGCATTAAATTAGCTATTTTGAAATACATGTCCTCTCATTCCCCAATTGCTAAATGGCCAAAGGATATGAACAGGCAATTTCCAGATAAAGAAATTAAAATTATTTATAGTCATGCGAAAAAATGTTTGAAGTCACTATTGAATAGAGAAATACAAAATAAAGAACTCCAAGGTACCACCTCACATATCAGATTAATTAATAAATCATTTTTAAATGAGGGAGAAAGTGTGAGAAATTGGAACACTAATTCATTGCTGGTGAAATTGTGAACTCATCCAACCATTCTGGAGAAAAAAGAAAAGGAATTATAACCAAAGGGCTATATAACTTTGCATACTCTTTAATCTAGCAATACTACTACTAGACTTGTATCCCAAAGAAATCATAAAAAAGGGAAAGGGATGCACAAGTACAAAAATATTTATGGCACTTTTTTGTGGTGGCAGAGAATTGGAAATTGAGGAGATGCCCATCAACTGGGGAATGGCTGAGTGAGTTGTATATGAATGCAATGGAACATTACTGTGATATAGGAAATGATGAGCAAGCAGATTTCAGAAAAGCTGGAAAGACATATAAATTGAAAGTGAGCAATAACTGAGTGAAATGAGTAGAAATAGTTGTGCATTGTACATAGTAACAGAAACATTGTAAAATGATAAACTATGATAGCTTATATATATGACTTATATATGACTCTTCTCAACAATACAAGGATCCAAATCAATTCCAAAATACTCACAATAGAAAAATGCTATCCACATCCAGAGAAAGAACTATGTAGTCTGAATGTAGATCAAAATATACTATTTCCTTTTTGTTTTTTGTTTTTTCTTTCTTGCGATGTTTTTATAACATAACTTATGTGCAAATATGTTTAAGATGATTGTGTGTATATAAACCTATATCACATCCCTTGCTTCTTGTGTAGGGGGTGAGGATGAGTAGAAAAATTTGAAACTCAAAATATTACAAAAATGAATGTCAATAGCTACTATTAAATTGAAAAAAAAGAAGAAAGACCCAAAATTATATTCCCTCCCATATTGCTACTCTATAAGCCAAATTCCAGGTTTTAATAAATGTTTGAACATAGGCTCAAAAAACATAGAACACAGATTGGAAGGTAAAAGCAAAGGGATAAAACTTGTTTTTAGCAATATACATATATACATATATATATATATATATATATGTATATATATATATACTGGTTGAACTATATAATTATGGACTGCCAAATGGATTCATGAATTAGAAAATGGAATGTTGGACTGGAAGTCAAGAAGAACTATGGTTACATCCTGTCTCCTGTATTATCTTAGGCAAGTCACTGCACAACTTCTTTTTTTTTTTGAGGTTTTTGCAAGACAAATGGGTTAAGTGGCTTGCCCAAGGCCACACAGCTAGGTAATTATTAAGTGTCTGAGGTCAGATTTGAACTCAAGTACTCCTCACTCCAGGGCCTGTGCTCTATCCACTGTGCCACCTAGCTTCCCCTAAGCCACCTAGCTGCCCCACAGTTTCTTTATCTATAAAATGGAAATAATAATAATAATAACCCCTGAACTGAAGTGTTATATGGATCAAATAAGATAATATAAGGAAAGGCTTTGTAAACCTTGATAATATAATGTCAATTATATATAATAGTTCAAGTTGAAAGTATACAGAACTGGGGGTGATTAGGTGGTGCAGTGGAAAAGAGCACAGGCCCTGGAGTCAGGACTATCTGAGTTCAAATCTGACCTCAGACACTTAATAATTACCTAGCTGTGTGGCCTTGGGCAAGCCACTTAACCCCATTTGCCTTGCAAAAACCTAAAAACAAAAATAAAAACAAACAAACAAAAAGTATACAGAACTGAATATTCACTTGGGGACCAGTAAAATTATTTATCTTATTTCACTTTTCCAGTGAAGGGAAGGAGTCAAGCAATGACTTGGTACTCTAGCAATCTGCTCAGTCTGTTTTACCTTATAATATGGGCATCATTTTTCGGTGTGAAATACTAATAAAGAAATTTAAAATTATTCTTATTATTGTGTAACTAGTAAAAAATACTTAGATAAAATGATCCATTCAAATTTCTAGTTACCTGTGGTATTATGCTGACAGTTCTCACAAACTCCTCCCCCTCCTTGATGATATTCATTAGGAAAAGGGTCCAATGTCACATCATAGTGGCAGCTTCTTGAATGGTTGTTGCAGTGACAAGGTTTACAATTAAAAGCATGAATTTGGTCCCCCTGATGAAAGGGTTTGTCATTATAAAGGGGCAAACAATGATCACACTAAAGGAAAAATGAAGAAAATGTTACTTTACAAGTTCTAAGCTTATCCATTTAAAAAATTAACATCTTTCACACAATAACAATAATATGAGAAAATCAAACCCTAAGGACAGAGTAGATTTAAATTTATACTATGGAGACAATGTATTCATTTTCCTTTGGACTATATGAATTAAATATTGTTTAAATTCTATCATATAAATAAATAAGTTAGAAATAAAAATAAGTGAACAGAAATCATGTGATAGTCACATTATTTACTAGAATAAATATATTTCCTTTAGAAATATAGGATCATTCAATCAACATTGCGTTTAACTGCTACTCTCTACAAGGCTGTGAAGACATAAAAATAAAAATGAATAGTCCTGACCTTAAAGAACATATATATTAATGGCATAACATCAAAATCTCTAATTCCCAAGTACAAGGTTCCAGAAGAATATAGCACAATTTTACATGATAGTTGGCTTTTTGTAACAGTGATGTAATATATATCTACATATATTCCCAAATTTAATGGGTTAGTTGGTTTGAAAACTAAATAATCTAAAAACCTAAAATTTTGTTCAGATATAAAAAATAAACATAATTTGATGACTATTTAATATGTAATATCTAATTCAGAAAGAGATTAAAAGAACTAAAGTATAATTAAATGTCCTAAAATCATTTGTACCTTTTGGAGTATAAAAACCATTATTATAACTTCCTAAGATGTCTATACTATTCTTAATACAAAAGACTGCAAACTCCTGAAATTGTAAATAAGACTTAGGAAAGGTAAACGTTGATGTAAAGTCTTGAAAATGTGTCAGCTTTCTGACCTCATGATAGGAGCCCATTACTAATAGAATGAGAGGAGATATGTATTAAATTTATTTGATGAAAGTCAAACTGAAATTGGATTATAAGTATTTTCCCATAGTGAGCCATGTTTTTACTATTTTATGGTTTGAAGCAATTGATTGATTTTTTCAGACAATTAAAAAAAAGGTGAACAAAGTCATAATTTTGACATTTTAATTCCCATTACACTTCATTTTGGCAACATATTGCAATTTAAATTTTATAAAGAGCTTTTCATATGTCAGGCAGGCAGTCAACAAATATTTATTATATAACTACTTTTGTGCAAGGCTCTGAGCTAAATACTAGGAATAGGAAGAAAAGCAAATGCCAGTCCTTACTAAGTTAATGAGGGAGATAACATGCAAACAACTACAAACACACAAGTTATAGACAGCATAAATTGGAGATAATCAACAAAGATAAACTGGAGGGAAATTGGGAAAGGTTTCCTGTAGAAGTGGATTTTTAGCTAGAAATTTAAAGAAGCAAAAGGCAGAGATAATGAAGATCAGTTCTAGCATTGGGACAAATGTGGAAAATTGGGAAATAAAGTCTCTTGTACAAGAAAGAACAAAGAAGCCATTGCCATTGCATTGCAGGGCACGTGGAGAGTTATAGTGTAAGGAAATTGAAAAGGTTGGATAGGATCTTATAATAAAGGACATTTAATGCCAAATAGAGGATTAATAGTTGATCCTGAAGACAATAGAAATCCAATTGAATTTATTGAGGAGGGAAGTGACAAGATCAACCTTGCTCTTTAGGAAGATTCCCGTGGAAGGTTGAAAGAACTGGAATGGGGGAAAACTCAGCAGGCTATTGCAGTGGTCAAAACATATGATGATGATGGTCTATAACAAGGTAGTAGCCATGTCAGAGGAGAAAAAAGGGTATTCCTGAGAGATGGTAAGGAGGCAAGATTAACAGATGTTGGAGAAAGTTGGATTGAGGAATGAGAAGTTGAAGCATTGCTTCTTGCATGTACATTATCTCTGGTATGTTTAACAATTACCCTGTTCTAAAAGTATCACTATTCCCACTGTAAGGTCAGATAAGTTAAAGTGATTTGCTCAAAGTCTCAGAGTTCAAACAGTAGAATGATTATAAGGTCTCATGACTTCAGATTAAGTCCAGCATCATGATGATGGTGATGATGATGATGATGATGCTTTCTTCTTCATTTTCAAAGAAGACCATGACATCAGGGGAGGTGGTCCCTTGACAAGCACATTAATTGGATTTGAATGAGGGGGAGCTGTGCTAAGTCACCAGTTCCACTTTCTAGCATTGGGACAAATGTGGAAAATAGGGAAATAAAGTCTCTGGTACAAGAAAAAAGATTCAAACTCTCATCCCACTGACTCCAAGCCTAGTGCTCTACCCATTGTGCCACCTAGCTACAATGAATTACCTCTGCATTGCTTTTCCTGTGAAAACATCTAAAATAATTTAGGGGGCAGCTAGGTAGTTAAATGAATAGAGCACCAGCCCTGGAATCAGGAGGAACTGAGTTCAAAAATGACCTCATTCGCTTAATAATTACTTAGCTGTGTCACCTTGGGCAAGTCATTTAACTCCATTGCCTTGCAAAAACAATTAATTAATTAATCAATGATTTAAAAGTAAAGTGAAAAAATTAAAATGAAATAATTGAAATAAAATAAAATAATTGACCATTTTTAAAGACAAGTTCTTAATTAAGCTAAATTTTTCTATAATGGTTCAGAAAAATGTTCCAGAAATAGACAAAATATTTAGGCATTATGACTTTTTAAACATTATTTTAGAACATTTTTATAAGTAAGTGTCTGTCCTGAGGGAGATGAATAATCTTAAAATAAATGTAAGAGATTAAACCAATGTTAAAGATAAATCAAATAGGGGAAATGAAAAAATCCATTTAAAAAAAGATTTTAGAAAGACTTCAAATTCTGCTGAAATAAGCTGATTCAAAATATATTGTCAAAAATGTAAAATAAGGTTACTGGGGATTTTGAGGACCAATGGAGGGAATGTTTACAGTAACTGCTTGGACACTGGGAACTGTAATATTCTGATGATTTGGGGTGGGGGGGATCAATTAGTTCAGTTCTTCATCAGCCTCTTGAGGTCACCACCAGTCATCAATTGTATATTAAAATGTATTCTATAAGGGGCAGCTAGAATAGAGTACCAGCTCTGAAGTCAGGAGGACCTGAGTTCAAATCCAATTTCAGATACTTAATAATTACCTATCTGTGTGATCTTGGGCAAATCCTATAACCCTATTGCCTTGCAAAAACTAAGGAAAAAACTGATCTATAAAAGTGAAAGCAAGGTTGTTAGTCTAAAAACTTAAAAGAGTTGCTAGCCCTACAAATTGGAGCCTTCTTATTTTCTCTAAATCTAAACATTGAGAAAAATGATTAACAACCAATGATTTGAGGAGACCCAGAGTTTTCCCCTTTTTTGAAGTTCTGATTATATAAAGTTCAATCTCTAGAGGGCAATTGTGCATGAGATTGGACTTTTTTGTTCATATTCTACCCTTGACAGAGTAACCACTGTGTTCTGCTCACAGTTGGATGTGTTATAAATAATTTGAATAGACTGCTCAAATCTGGAAGTGGTCTGAGTTTAGAGATAGTCTCTCTACTCATGGATGATATTATATCCCTCTCAGCCCCTCACTGTAATATTCGATTTCATTAGTTGTTAACCAGTGAGGGTTGATTCCCATTGGAGGGATGATCCACTCTTCAAAGGGTATACAAACTGTGAACCCATTGCCATGATTGTCTGATCTAAGAGAGATGGCTAAATGACCATCTTTTTGATAATAAATGTGTTGACCTTATTAATAAAATGATTAAATTACTCAGAAATTATGTCTAGAACCTATTTAATTATCACAGTATGCTGGGAATTCTGGGAATATGCATGATGAAGTCCCCAGACCATGTAGTGTTTCAAAGTGACTATAGTTAGTGGATGACCCTGGTCAAAATATTTGGTGACTCTACAAATAGGATAGGTAGATAATTAATAAAGAACTGGATCGGGAATCAGGAAAAACTAATTTTAAATCCTACTTCAGATACTAAATAGTCATAAAACACTTTAATCTTTAATTGCCTTGGATTCTGGGGCTTGCTAAGTAGCACTGCAGATAGAACACCAAGCTTGGAATCAGGAAGACATGAGTTCAAATCTAGCTTTATATACTTTCTAAATATGTGACTGAACAAGTCACTTAATCTTGTTTAGCTCAGGTTCCTCATCTGTGAAATGAGCTGGAGAAGAAAATAAGCAAATAACTCCAGTATATTTGCCAAGAAAACCCCAAATGGGGTAATGAATTGTTGTACATGACAGAAACAACTAAACAACAAATGTCAGTTTCCACATCTATAAAATGGAGAAAATAATTGTATCAATTCCTTAGAGCTGTTGTGAGAATCAAATGAGAGATTTGTAAGGTTTTTTCCAAATCTTAAAGCACTGAATAAACGATAACTATTATTACTAATGGAATTTATCAATATTCAAATATCCCTCTAACTACCAACATAGTATTGCATCCATGAAACTTAAGTCTCTTTCAGATAGATTGGTATTAAAAGGCAAACGGAGACACAGGGGCAAAAAATAGTCAAAAGGACATTAACAACAAATTTTCCCACAATCCTGGGAACAGAAAGATAAAGGAAAGTTAGAAAGTATGAAAACTCTGCTAATCAAATTCTTTTACCAAAGTCATTCAATCAATCAATGAAAGACTTCCTGATATCATTTTACTTGTTAGTTCATCACAGCTATAGACAACAAATGTTCCTTCAGTTGTTGAGTTAGAGGTCTGGGAAGGGAGCTTTGCTGGCCCTATAAGGGCAATATATACTCATGTGTTTATATGAATTCACATTTAGACTTAGATTAACAGACAAGCCATCTGCCAAAGCAACATTTATGAGTAGGCACTATAAAAGTTTGTTAAAAGTCTTCTCCTTCCATACTGTGTATTATATCTACATTTCTGACTATCCTCTTCACTGTTGATTTCTGTCTAGGAAGAAGGGGAACAGATAGAGTTGAATTGTTCAGGCAATTTTGCCTGAAGCAGACTAACCCATTTTCCTAAACCCGGGATCATGGGTTTCAATCACTGGCTCAAAATGCAAAGAAATTTCACTGATGGCCCTAGGAGGGCAGCATCCACCATCGAACCCTGCTAGCATTTACAAAGGGTTATGATCCACTGGTAGCATTCTCAGTAAGCCAAATAGAATGAGTTAATATTCTTTGATAAAATAAATGACTGCTATACTGGTGTTCAAGACAAAAACTAAACTGAGACATTAGCATTCATGGAGACATGAAGAACAGAACAGGAGGCACAGCTGACTCTTCAGTTTATTCATTTCTGTTGTGCCTCTCCCATTGTCAAACCTTGGCCAAGTGAGGAATGTGACTGCAAGAAAATGCCTCAAGTCTTTTTCATTTCCTTCATAATTATTCTTCATAATTGAAGACATTGCTCCCCTGACAGTATTACTTTTATTCTTTGAGTGTTGCTTTTTTGAATAGAAGATGATGTAGGTGATGGATGTGCAACCTATGGGCCCTGTCAGAGTGATTACATATGTAGTTTGTCTTCTGGAGAGCAACTATACACAGTGCTTGTGGAACCTCTCACTGTAGTTGAATTTTTGGCTTTGACTATATAAGCTGATGGGATAAATTATGTGGTTGTGAAATCTTTTTAATTTAATAGTGTCTATTGCAGACATTTTTTTCCCTTCTCAAAAGAATCTGGATCTTGATGTGAAAATTTAAAAAATCCAAATTGTCAAAATTAAAATAGGCCTACCTAGGTCCAGCATGTCATCATCAACCCCATTTAATAAGTACATGATGTTGGCAATGCATTATAGTCAACCCTACCAAGATACAGTCCTTGCTCTCTATAATTAAAGAACATTTTACCACTAAAATAGAGCAAAGGTTCTAGGGACAAATAAAATTGCTTTTCTCCAAAAATACATGGATTTTTTTTAGCAGTCCTAAAGCAAGCACTCATTCTTTCTTATTTCCTTTCCAGATTATAATCATGGTAAAATACAATTAGCTAATGTGGCTACAATGAAATGACCTGAAGAGATTCTTTATTTGCAATTGAATTTTCACTAAAAGAGTCAACAGAATTCCCTCATTTCTGTATCTACATCAATTGGATGCTAAATGGTAACAATTTATCTGGATTTAAGTCAATTCAATCCAGTGCCAAGCACTACATAGGCAATAGGAATACACATACAAAAATGAGATAAAAATATTCTTCCCACAAAGAAAGAACTCATTTGACCACTTGTTCAGTTGTTCAGTCATGTCTAGTGCTACAGGACCCCATAGACTATGATAATAGAGTTTTCTTGGCAAAGATACTGAAATGATTTTCCATTTCCTTCTCCACTATGTCACAGTGGAAGAACTAAGGCAAATGGGACTTAAGGTCCAAGGTCCAGAGGTCCAAAGTCACAGAGTTAGTAAGCATCTGAAGTCAGATTTTTAATTCAGATCTTTCTGACTCCAGGTCTGGTGTTCTATTCACTATACCACCTAGCTGTCCTTATTAATAAATCTAATGATTTATTTTTCCAATATTCCATGTAAGCTGGTCATATTCAAGAACTCACAAACAGCATTTGCATGAAAAAGTGGTTACTTTTTACAAAGTGAACCTGGACACATACCCCATTTTTTTCTTGATAGATCTGTTTTCTAATCAATCTACTGCTACAGATTTCAACCCATCCACATTTCCTCATCCTGCATAATTATTATTCAAGTCTTTCCACAAATCTTTCTTATAGGATGTAGTCAAAAAATTGGAGACTTTCCTCTAGGACTCATAATTTTTTGAAACTATGGACCATTCTAGAAGAATCTTAAGTTTCTTTTTTTTTCAAAGCTAATGAATAAAATCGACTATCAAAATATAACCAAATTATCATATTCTTGTTATTTATTTTCAAAGACAACCTGCTATTGCTACATGATATCTATGGGTAGTTATGTCCAACTAATAGCTAGCATTTGAAAAGGGATTTAAAATTTTCAAATCACTTTACATATATCTCATTTAATTCTCACAACTAATTTATGAGGTAGATGCTATTATGCCCATTTTAAAGATGAGGAAAGTTAGAATATCACACAGGTAGTAGGTAACTAAGGTAAGGTTTGAACTGATTTCTTCTTGACTTCAAGCTCAATGCTCCATCCACAGTGCTAAACTTATGGGAGACCTATACCATATCACTACACCTTATGTTGCAAAATAACTTTTAATGAAAGTTGTTAGTAACTTTATAAATTATAGGAAGAGATTGAAATACAAATAGTATCTCTAGGTGAGAAATACTGAAAAATATGCACTTCAATTTTTCTCAATTTTCTGAGACCAGATGTCTAAATATACACATCTTTTCTACTGACAACTTTAAATTTATTTAAAATCTTATACTTTATGCAGCCCCTGAACCAGATGGCTTTCTACATAATGTTTTCCACAATCTCCAGTTGATCATTTGTCAGTTTCAATTATGCTTTAGTTTCTTCTGTAACAACTGGATTCCCTTTGAAATGTCCCTGGATGTTCAAATTACAAGATTCTACAATGGCTATGATATCAAGGTTGAGGACCTTTATCATAGATTCATTTAACTGCTATCAACTTGATAGCTTCTCGAAGATGACTAATCAACTTCACTAAGAGTTTCAGCCAAATACTTTGACATGCTCAGGTAGGAAAATCATTGAATAATCACTGAATCTTAAGGACACTGATGAAATTGATTTTATTGCATTATTCTCTAATAATATACAATGGCACTTCAGTCTTCCAGATCATTAAGCTGGAATACATTCCTTTTCTCTGTTAGAGTTGCACATAATCTTCAAAGTTAAATAATCAGAGCAAGAAAAAAAAATCAGTACTGCCCCTAGCCAGGCCATTTTTTTGGTACCTTTATGTACAAATAGATCACAGGAAAAGTAGAAAAAAATCATATGTAGGAAAAAAGGTATATCACAAAACTGTAGTAACATTTAGTTTATCTAGGGGTAGCATTCAGGAGCTTAAACTATCCGAAAGGCAATGGAGAACACAGAGGGAAGCAAAATGGGCCTCTGAGCAGCCCAAGCAGGAGTCACAAAGTCACTAAAGCTCATGAATTTACTTACAGGAGAGCCCCTCAGGCTTTCCTCCTCATAATCACTGGTTTTTTTCAACCCACCATAGAATGAAATCAGCAAAATAGAAGGTGGGAGAAAATGCTGCTCAAGCTAAGCATACTGACAGCAGGAAAAAATGACAATTTGACAGCAAGAAGACAGAAAAACTATGAAAAGCAGACACTATAACTCAAAAAAGCATATTAGCCTGGAGCTATTGAGTAGAGTCCTATCTAGCTCAATTCTCTGCACCCTTAAACTACAGCACAGTATAGTAGATGATATGTATAATGACCCTACATCTTCAAGAAAAGGCTAATTTATGTTCAATATACTTTCTTTAAGAAGGCTGGGGAAATAAGTAATAATGTTTTCAAAAGACTTCTATCCAAAATGTTTTAAAGTTTTTACCCTTAAGGAGTGTGATTCAATTATCTTAAGAGTTTTCTCAAAGATAACAGTTCAGTCTCCAACAAGTTGAGATAAAAAGAAATGTTGCTATATTTAGGATGGGGGGGGGGGGGGGTTGGTGAAAGAAAGCTGGTCAAAAAGGCTACCCAGAGTGTATTTTCAGAATCCTCACAAATTCAGGAGATTATTTTATTTTGTTTGTACCTGTGATATTATCAAGATTCTAGAAATTTCTTCTCCAGTAATATAAGCAAATAACTCCAAACCAGCTATGCCTTAGAGTCCTAGAGAGGTTCCTGAGGATAGTTGCTAAGATGTTGAGTGAATTGGCCCCAGTCACAAAGCGAGTATGTGAGACAGATAGTAGCTTGAATCTAGGTCTTCCTAGCTCCAAGACCAGCCCTCTATCTGTTATGTCATTCATTTGTAAAATTTTCTTAATAGGAGACAAACACTTACGTTGACATTCATTTTAAACTGAGCACATATCCACTGCTAAGTCCATATGATGAAGCCAGTGTTCTTTCTGTCTGGAGCATACAAGCAACAGAAATAACCCTTATCCCTAGACTCCAGGATTCTCTTGACCAGTGATCACTGAAGGTTGTCTGTCCCTACAGCTCTACCCCCATTTTAACTGTACACAGGAGTTCTATGAGCACAGAGAGTAAAAAAGGATTTTGAGTAGGGGAGTAGGCTCTCAGAATTACCAGAGCATGGTATATCCATTCTGACTTTTCTCTAAAGAGAGTTGCAAACCAGGCTGAGCTGCTTTAATGATAAAGGAAGCCACAGAGGATTCATGGAGAAGGGAAAATTGACACCCCTTCTTAAGCAATCCCCAGGCTGAATAGAAAGACTAGGACCAAGCAAACAGCTCCTTTCTTTGTGCCAAAAAGGAAGAGAATCAGCCTTAGAGAGAAGGAAATAAACTGCTCAGTTTTTGGAGGTCAGTAGGGCACCACTTACTGAATTGAAAGAGGTAATTTATTAGGCTGTACTCAAATGGCCTAATAGAATTAGAGAACCTCCTAAAGTCTGCAAATTGCTCCCTTCTCATCAGTCCGATCAGACCTACTCTGTTAGAAATTTTTAGAGCCTAAATCTCTTTAATAACAATAATTTGTTCTCATGCTCTATTCACTGCTTCTTTTTACCTCTGTACCTAGCAACTCAATTGTAATTCAAGTGACTCAGTTCCAGTTTAATTTCTTTTGTCTGGCTATGGCAATCATCTTAATAAAGATAAAACTTCTGAGTATTCATATATCGTTTGATCCAGTCAAACTGTATCCAACTGAACCTTTCCCATTCTTCCTCTACTCACATATTGATGAAACTTTAGCTAGTAATAATCAATGATCAATGATTTTTAAAACTTGAAAGGATAGCATAGGTTAAAAAAAAAGTTCCCTCAACACAAAAGGACCGGACTCAATGGCCAGAATACTTTTTTAGCCTATGACAAGTTACAGGGTTCCACCTTAATGTAACTAGTATTTAATTGAATAGTAACATCAAAGGTTTAATGGTAAATGCAGGACCATTTGCACCTATAGATTACTATGTAATTACAATTAGCAGATCCAAAAGCAATTACCATGCATTGCCATTCAGAAGACAGAAATAATCATGTATTTATCCTTCAATGACATACTCCTTACTCAGTAATTATCCTTCCACTAGTTGGTAATTCTCATGTAATTAAAGAGTCCACAGATTGAGTGTAGTTGTATGCTATTTGTGCACTGAAATTTAAAGCCTGGCTTAAATTGTTTCTAATACTCTTTGGCAAATCAGAAGCAGTGGCATTATGATGATTCCCCACAGTGAGCAGACCTAGATTCCCTGGTACATCAGTTTCGAATGTATGATTGCTGCTCTTGGTCTAGCTCAGGTTTCCAAAAATCAAGGCTATGTATCTCTTGAGCAAGTAAAATGGAGAGTTGGATAATTTTCCTTAAACCCAGTACTTCTAACAAGTGAAAAAATGAGCCATCTTGCTAATAATCAGAGAGTGTTGCCTAAATTATTTCAATAAATTGCTTCAAGTCTTTATATACCATCAGAGCCATCACTAATAGTATCTGTTACAAACTGTCAACATATCAGTCAACATCATCTACTTAAACCCATAAAGCAAGGGAATGTAGGTAGCTATCCATCAATAGGTGAAAATTTAATAACAATTTTCCACTTATATAGATCATGACTTGAAAAGAGAGGGGCTCTCAATGGATAATAAGACAAAATGGTCATGGGGAAGGAGAAAGGCAGAAATCTCCCCCGTATCAGCAGCATTTGGACTATGATTGGAGGATAATTCTAAAAAGAACTATAAATTATTATAAATCAATATAAATTAGAAAACTTAGAGATCATATCATCCTGCCTCTCAGACAAAGTAGAAATTTTCTATAAAACATAATATCATAGAATTTGGAGATAGAAGGTAACAAAGAGGTCATTTCATTCAATCCTTTCATTTTAGAGATAAGGCTAAAGAAAGTGGCTTTCTTGCCAAAAGTCACCCAAGTAGCCTTGTAACAGAAAATATTTCCACAATAGGGTCATTTGAGCCTTGAATAGTTTCAATTGTTGAGTTTTTTCACCTTTACAACAAAATTAAATCTTTTTACATCAAAACCAATTATTACTCATTTTCCTAACTGAGGCTAAGCAGAATCTATCTACTTGTACCACATAGGGTCATATGTAGTCTAGTCCTAATTCTGTCCATTCAACCATTCAACTTTATATTTGGGTTTCTCCTGAGGCAAAAAGAAACCCATGTTGATCATTCTCCAACCAGGTAAAAAAGGCAATGCCAACAAGTACAGAGAATATTTGGCATTCAAACAATGTTAGGCTTGGGGGAATATGGGAATCAGGAATAAGACAAAGATCTGAAATATGGGCCAAAAATTTTGTTTCCAGAGTATCTGGACAATGAACTTCGAATACTGCTTAAATAAAGAAATACAATTGTTCACCCAGTGGTCCATTTCTCTCTTATTTAAAAATAACAGCTCCAGATATTAGAACATAAACCAAAGGCTAATGATAACTGGGCACCATGAATTGGAAGTAAAGGAAAAAAGTGCCCAGGAAATGCCAAGATAAAAGAAATGAAGACATCATCTATGACAGTAGTTTACATTCAGTTGACATGATGTGAGGATAACTACATTCCCAAAATATACATTGACCAATCACAAAGTCATCTTCTCTTTTAGGCTATAATCATCTTTCAAATAGATTACTTTAATATCCTTCTAATTGATCTCACTGTATTCACCCTCTCCTCTCTTCAATCCATTCTCCACACAGCTGCCAGAATGATATCTCTAAAGTAAAAGTCTGATGATGTTAATCCTTCACTCAAAAAGTTTTAGCCTGAGGTTAAAATACAAAAATATTCCATTTGACATTAAAAACTCTTCAGGATCTAACCCAAACCTGTCTGTAAAGAAGAATTTCATGTTATTTCTCTCTCAATCTGTGTTGGCAGCTAGGTGGTGCAGTAGATAGAGTGCCGAGTCTGGAGTTAGATTCATCTTGAGTTCAAATCTGGCCTCAGACACTTACCAGCTGTTTGACCCTGGGCAGGTCATGTAACCTTGTTTGCCTCAGTTTCCTCATCTATAAAATGAATTGGAGAAGGAAATGGCATACCAGTCTAGTTTCTTTCTCAAGAAAATCCCAAAGTTCTTAAAGTCTAAAATGACTAAACAACCAAAGATACAATCTGTATTCTAGTCAAAGTAGACTTACTTTACTTCACATACAATATTCCATCTTTTGCTTTTGTATAGAAGGAATAAACATTGATATAACACCTGCCATGTAACCAGAATTATGCTAAGTTCTTTAACAAAATCATTTGATCGTCACAGCAAACCTGGGAGGTAGATACATCCCATTTTCATCTCCATTTTAGAGTTGAAGAAACTGAGACAAAATGATTTACCCACAATGAAAGTGTCTGAGGTTGAATTTGAATTCACGTCTTCCTAATTCCAGTTCAGTATTCTATCCACTCTACTACCAACTGCCTCTAGATTATCCACTAAATCTGAAATTCTCTTTCCCTCTCTCCCCCTCTCAGCTCTCCTGCCCTCTTCCTTCTCTCCCTCTCCCTCATCCTCTCCATCTCTCTCTCTCTCTCTCTCTCTCTCTCTCTCTCTCTCTCTCTCTCTCTCTCTCTCTCCCTCTACTTCTTAGAATTCCTACCTCTTCCATAAGTGTTTATTTCTACCTCTCATATACAAGTTACTGATCTGGAAAACAAAGACAAAAATGGAAAAATAGCTTCAGTATTCAATCAAGGAACTTATTCAACCCATTTAGAAAAGGAAAAGATAACTTGGTTTTAAAAGACCAACAAATATAATATCAAGATTACAAGCAAAAGGGGCAGCTAGGTGGTACAGTGGATAGAGTACTGGCCCTGGAGTCAGGAGTACCAGAGTTCAAATCCAGTCTCAGACACTTGATAATGAACTAGCTGTGTGGCCTTGGGCAAGCCACTTAACCCTATTGTCTTGCAAAAACCTAAAAAAAAAAAAGATTACAAGCAAAAAAACAAAACAAAACTAAGAGATACATTTAAAATAACTGGTTCTTAATTTCTCTTCTTTTCTTTGATTTAAGCTCCTTTCATGGCAGAGAAACAAGGTTTTGTCTTAGAAGCCAATGTACATACAGTCCTTGGATGGGTAAAAACACACTTTAGTACTATGTTCTATTAGCCAGAAAAAATTAACTAATATTGAAAACTCCCAATACTGATCACTAATTTCTCCCTGTTTATTCCCTTGGCAATGGCTATCTATCTCAGTGACTTATGCAGGGATCTCTCCCACCAGAAGTCTCAATTAACAATAGTACTGAGATTTGAGTCAGGAAGACTGAAGTTCAAATCTGCACTCAAAGATTGTGTGATCCTAGAAAAACCACAATCTCTGTTTGCTTCAGTTAGCACTTTCCTCCAAGGATTGTCAATAAAATTAAAATTTTAAAGTTCTATACAAACTTTAAAATGTTATAAAAAATGCTGTTATTGTCATTACCAAGGGCCTTATGTACTAAGGGACATACTCCTTAGCTAAATTTGTCTTGAAAAGTTGATTTAAGGGAATCCTATATAGTCTGCACTACTTGCTCAGAATAAATATGGTTCTATAGGTACAGAAAGTAAAGTGCCCTATAAGGATCCTTTTTAGATTTCCACTACCTGCCAGCATCATTTATTTTCACTAGATTCTTCTTTTCATCAAAATAATTGGTGGTTGTCATTGAATAATAACTTGCATCTTATGAGAGTCATTCTATACTTCCAAGTAACAATACCTGGATTCAGTGCATGTTATTATGCATTTAGTAGGGGCTTAGTAAAGATTAATTAAATGAACAAAATTCACCTTTCATAAATCTATGAAAATGTATGTATTTGTTAATTTTTCTTCCATGCTTTAGTTATTCAACTGTTTTAGTCTCAAATCATGACTTAGGCCAATATAAATTGAAGAATATATATTCCTAAAAGGTCTTTTGTGAATTCAATTTTTACAAACCAAATTGTATTTTAGATTCATTAAAGTTGCTTGCTTTTAAAAATCATATTGATAATCCATTTTTAAATAAATAATTACATTGTAATTTATCTTGTCCTTAAACCCAGATTTTCATCTGTTACAAATAATCCTCTCTAGTTCTCATAGTACTTTATTTACATCTCTCTTATACACTTAAGTGTGTAAGTTCCAGTTTGCATATGTGTTCCAGTTTGGATTGTAGCTAATTGTGTTATCTTCCCCTCTAGACTATAAGCTTTTTTTTTTACATATAAGTTTAATTGAATGGTACTCACTTCCCTATACCTCATGATTACTTTTTCCAGGTATACTCTTATATTTGTATGTTATGTTCACTATTTTATAAATCTGCTGATATTATATTAGTGGGAATTTTGACTGACTTCCTTTAAATAATAATAACTTCTGTAACCATCTAAAAACATACAGAAAAGAGACTACTCAGTTTTTACATTTTTCCCAAGCTTTCACAAAATGAAATATGGAGGCCAGAGGAGTCTCCAATAATTTAAATAATGAAGTCATTTTTATATGAAAGGAGCCCAGATTCATTAAAGATCCCTAGCCCCAAGGAGACAAAGGTATTGCTTCTGGGATCAATGAAAGAATAAATAAATGTTAAACCATTTATTAAGTACTTTACTAAGCACTGGAGATAAAAATTTAAAAACAAGACAATCCCTGACTCTCAAGAAGTTCATACTGTATGCAATCAGGGAAGACAACACATGATAAAAGGTTCAAAGAAAAAATAAAGGAAAGTTGCTGACATTCTAAGAGGTTACCAGTGCATCAGATAGCAAGAGCTTCTACTCTCCAAATCATTCTAGAGGTCATTTCAACTCTTCACTAGCTTTACCCCTCATTGCCACCAGTGGTCAAATCTTATTGTTTCCACTTTTTTTAATAACTCTTGTAGAGTCCCTTCTTTTTTTTTTCTCTGACACTGTCCCTAAGTCTGGATCAGCTCCTCTTCACCTTTTGTTTAGACAATTGTTATAGTCTTCTGATTGCTCCCCCCCACATGAAATTTCTCTCCACGCCAATCTACCCTCATTCAGCTATCAAAGTGATCTTCCAAAAGACAAGTCAGATCAAATCCCTTTCTACTCAATCAACCCTGATAACTCCCTATCAACTCAGTGATAAAATATGAAATTCTTTTATTTCAAACCCTTCATAACTGAAACCCACTCCCTCTCTTTCCAGGCTTCTTATACCTTGCTCCTCCCTACTTGTTCAATAATTCAGGGACACTGAGACTCCTTACTTTTCCTTGAACAGGATATTCTATCTGCCAAATGAGTTTTTTCAGTCTGCCTCCCATGTCTGGAATACTTGCTACTCCCTTCTAGCTTTTCTGATTCCTTCCTAAGCCTGGGAAACCTTTTCCAATCTTCCTTAAAAGTCTTTCCTCTGAGATTAGCCCTCATATTATACTGTACATATTATATTTGTACATAGCTATTTGTGTGTTTTTTCTCTAATCAACTATGAGCTCATTGAGAGTAAAGACTATTTTTTTTTGCTTTTTTTTGTATCTGTAGCACAGAACCTTGAACTTAATAATTCTCTGACTGACGGGGGTTCTTTGAGTGCACCAATAGGTCAGATGATAGCAAAGGGGCTCTTGGAAAAACAGGGCAAATGTCAATTCTCAAAGAATCTTGGGATCCAGTAGCAAAGCAAATGATAAGACCTGATGGTCTTCTAACACTTTGATAATTAATTCATCCAAGAATTGCAAACATCCACTGCCACTGGAGTTGGGAAAGGCAAGTCAACCCTAGAGGGACTGACTCACCACCATTGGGAAACAGAGAGTAGGCTTTGGGTCCCAGTGGAGTGTGGATTCTAGACTCCCTCCTAAAGAAGTGGTGATGGGGGATTGTATTGAGGGAAGAGACTCAACCAGAAGTAGAAAAGCAAAGAATATAAACAGGAATATTGTGACGGAAAGATCCCACTAAGGGGTATTCTCACCTAACATGCTATATTTACCATTGAAAATCTCTTCAAACCTGGCACCTTCATATATTTTATTCCTTTCCATATAGTCTACAATCCAATCATATAGGCTGACTTGTTTTTCCTCATTCACTATGCAATCCTCATTCATAAACTGTCCTAGATGTTGGTCTCTCTTCATCTTACCTATAAGAATCCCTGGTTTTCCACCAGACTCAGTTCAAACGTCACCTTTGATTGGAGACCTTGGTCCCAGCTGCTCCAGCCTTTTTTTTTAATTTTAGCATAAATATCTTACATAAAACTATTCAGATACCTGTTTTCTACACTGTTCAAATATCCATATACTCAGAACCCAAGTCCATAGAAGGTGAAGGACTTCATTGATTTGGTAATCCCCCAATAATTTATTTGGCAAAATATATTCCCCTGCAATCACACACTACATTTTAGTGGCATTTGGGATAAGAACTGTCCCTAAAGTCAGCATTCATCGCCCACTTCTCTGCATTCATTCAATCTAAATTGTATGCTTGGAAGTATCATTTTGCTCATTTCTGGATCTCCAATGTCTTATCTACTCATCTTCTTCCAAGGCTCAGTTCAGATGTCATTTCAGATGTCCAGTGTTTATAATAGTGTCTGGCACAAAATAGGTGCTTAATAAATTCTTGTTGACTTCTATGGAGCCTTCCCTAATTCTGAAGTTCCAAACTGTTTATTATTCCCTCTGTTTCTCTGTTAGTCTCAGTCTGTGTTCATTTTCCTCCCTCCCTCCCTATCTCTCTCCTTTTCCCTGCCCCACTCTGTCTCTGTCTCTCTGTCTCTCTGTCTCTGTCTCTGTCTCTCTCTCTCTCTCTCTCACTGTCTCTGTGGCAGTCTCTCTGCCTCTGGTATATGTATCTCTCTCTATGTGTGTTTGTCTCTCAGTCTGGAGATCTCTCTTGTTCTGTGACAGTCAATGTTTTTCTCTCTGTTTCTATCTGTATATCTCTGAGTCTCTGTGTAGGCCTTTCTATGTTGGTTGTCTGTAGGTATCTCTCTCTTTCTGGGTATCTCTCTTTTTATATTTGTTTCTGTGAGTCTCTCCATCTCTGTCTTCCTTCCACCACTCATTGAGATTACCTTGTTTTTCTCAAGGTACATATATGCTCCAATCTTCCAATAGAACACATGTTTTCTGAGGTCTTTCATTTTTGCTTTTATACCCCTACATAGAATTACATTTTTTAAGTATTACTTGCTTAATCGATATTTATGGAATTAAATTGAATAGAGCCCAAAATTAGGAAATTTCTTATTTGCAAAGGTTTTCTTATTCATCAAATAAGTAAGATTTACTAACTCCCATCTAATGATTTTTCTCTGACTCAATTCTACAGAAAATTAAAGCTGTCATTCTAGACAAAGGGGATGTAGACCTTGGGGAACTTCAAAATATTATAAAAATCTCTTCCTTTAATCCCTTTAAAAATGCATTAACATTGGATTGGATGTTAAAAGAGTAGAAAAGCCTAGTAAAGATGCATTCAAAGCTCATTATTTTTTAAAAGTTTAACATCACTATTGGAATTTAGATGATTTTGATAAACTATATAGTCTTTTTTGAAAAAGGAACAAATTTAAGTGCTTTTATCATGTAGCAGAAAAGATGAAGTATAGTCTAACCATGATAGTAAGCTACCTTAGGGCTAGTTTTAAGGTAGTAAAACAAGATACAAACACAAGTTTTCAATTAATGACATAGCTAATAAATATGTCTATTATTACAATGGAAAAATAAATAATTTTTAGAATATAAGCATTTCATGGAAAATTAAGGGTCAGGGCAAAAGGCATTAAAATATAGTATATAGGAAACATAACCCAAGCTAGTCCTCCATGTCTTATATCTTGAGTATATGAGGGAACATATTAAGAATGAGTTGGCACAGCCTAGATTATTGAATAGTAGGAAGGTTTATTGTATGAAATGTTTTAAGCTAGCTCTGCTACTTATAATACTAACAATAATGCATACTGAGAGTTTGATTGTAGTTAATTCATAAGAGCTGTGATTAATGTTATAAAAGGGTCACAAATCAGAGCCAGAGAATAAAAGAGAAACTATTCATGGATACTAATAAATTGCTCTATGAAGGCTTGGCCACCCTTGCAGGTAATGATGTCACAAAATGATGACAGAATCGTTAAGGAGCCAGCAAAGTGGCATTGCTTGGCTAATGTACTGATCATTGCATCACACTTGGCCAGAAGCCTCTTAAAGGCAATAGAGATGGAAGGAAGGCAAGAGAGCCTAAGAGTGCAGGCCCCACCTTACTTCCCTTTTCTGAGAACAAACTTTTTGAGTGAAACTAATAATGATTAATCTTATATATGGGCAAGAATGCTACCTTACAAAGGGCAATGTCGACTTATAAACAAGTGCTTCATTTAAGATACGTGTTTTTTCATCAAAAACTTATTTATTCTGTGCCTAAGCATAAGAAAAGAAAAAAATTTAAATGAAGATATATAGAAAGATATAGAAAGACAGAGATAATAATATTCACTAACATATAGTCCTTATACTGCCCCCCCAGGGACTCTGCTAAATACTTTACAAATATTACTTCATTTTATCCTTGCAACAATTATGAGAGGTAATTGCCATTACTTTCCCCATTTTACAGATGAGAAAAGTGAGGCAAACAGAGGTTAAGTGATTTGCCCAGGGCCACCTAGCTAGTAAAGTATGTGAAAAAAATTTGAACTCAGGTGTTCTTTACTCCGGGTCTTATGTTCTATCCACTAGTGCTATCTAGATGCCTAGATGCAGATAGATATTGAGACAAAGTATTGGAGAAACAAAAAATAAAAGAACAGAAAAGGAGGGGAGATGCCAAGAGATGAAATGAAGAAAAGGACAGAGAGGGAGAGGTAAAAAGAAGAAAGAAAGAGAGAAGAAGGGAAGGGGGGGGAAAGGGAAGAGAATGGGAGAAAGAGAAGAAAGGAAGAAAATAGAAGAGGAAAGGGAGATAGAGGAAGGAAGTAGAGGGAAGGATTAAGGAAAGAAAAGGGAAAGGAAAACAATGGGCAGAAAAGGGAGGCAAAAGAAAGTGAAAAGAGGGCAAAAGAAAGGAAGGAGAGGACAAAGGGGAGAGAGAGAAGGACAAAAGGGAGGAGGAGGGCTGGGAAAGAGAAAGATAGCTGAGGAAATAGAGATGGGGAGAAATCTAATGCTGTGAAATAATTCAAATACAACACACACACACAAACACAAACACATTTATTATATATAAAGGTACATAAAAATATACATATATATGGTCTATTCCTTCAATTATTCTTATATCTTTAATATGATCAAACCAAAAGAAGAAATTCATCAAAAACTCATAACATGATGCCTAATTAATGAGGAAATATGTCTTAACATTTTCTGTAATACAGATATGTGTTTAAATGCAAAGTGTTTAAAATTCCAAAAGAAAAAGAATGTTCTTTGTCCTGTGTATTATATACTGTTCAGTGTCTTAAATTAATATAATATTGCAAAAACACTAACATTGATAAGAGTCACTGAGAACACATAAGTAAAGAGAATTTATTACAATATGAGTGGAGAAGAACTAAAACTAATTTTGCAAAATGCTTTGGATTTCTGGCTTAGAGGAAGGGAAGTAGGTAAAGGTAAGAGAGCTGGGTAAAAAGAGTGAGGGTTGATTTGAATTGCTTTGACTATATCCAGAGTAATTTAATTTGCTATTCTGGCTATTAGTCAAGGCATAGTCTACTGGACCATAATATCTTATAACATTTCTGAAGGTAAATAAGTTTCACTTTTAAGAAAAATACTCCCAGAATATAGATACCAGCACATATATTCTGTCAAGTTATACCCTTTTTTCCCTTCATTCATTTTCACTTCCACTGAAAACACTTTCTCTTACGAAGAGCAATTGCCAAGAACTGGCATATTCTCAAGGCTTACGTTTTCAACTGTTTGCCAAATGGCTGTAATATAATTCACAAAAGCCCTGTTTATTGAGTAATATTATTAATGGTTAGCAGAATACTGTGAAATTGAAGACATTCTTTTTGGATCATTTCCAGGTCTTTAAAAAGAACCACTAGTTCTAATAGGAAATGAATGGTTTATCTTAAAGCTTATTATTTTTAAAAAGTGGAATAACATGGAAAGAATTTGAATGGATACAATTTAAACTTATTCTTGTTTCAGTCTAATGCCCCTGGGCCATGAAAGGCCCCCAAATGCACAGTATTATATAGGGTCTATAGGATTTACAAAAAGACAAACAGATAAGTGATTAAAATTATCAAGGTCACAGTTCACACAATATTTTTTTTTAATATCATATGAACCCAAGAATGATCTATGATTCTTTCTATCCATGGAACTCTCTCCACCAATGCAGGTTGCAATCAAACTAGATAAATAAACGCTTTATAAACATTATAAATATTCACTAGGGAACTGACTGAAGTGTATAAAGGTTAAATTATTTGTTATCAGAAAGTATCAGATCTAAATACAGGACTTCCTGTATCCTACCCTAGCACACTAGCCCCCATACCAATTACTAAATATAAAATTCAATTCATTTGTATGTCACGACATTACATCCTGGATGTCATGATCCTCTTCAAGGAGGAAGAACAAACAGCAACCAGTGTGACTAGTAGGAGCCACCCCCACTGATGACCAATTGGGTAACACAACTCCCCTCCCCTCTCCTCTCTTCCCTTTCCTTCCTCTTTCTTTCCCCTTCTCTTCTTCTACATAGGGTATCACACCCTAGGAATGTAAATTTTAATAGCTGAAACCTGGCTAGATATCCTGGGGTTTATAGGCCCCAAATTCCTCTGGCTTGCAAAAAATGACCACCAATAGGTCTTAGACCAAGTCAAACTTGCTCATTATTTGGGTTGATTGACTAAGAGAGAATGTATAAAGCAGTGTTTTTTTCTATTTTGACCAGAAACTCTGATTGCTACTTTTGGGGGGGGGGGGGGGCGGGGCTAGACCAGATTAAAAAGTTCCACCTCTGCTTCATTTCTTTCTTACTTAGCCTCAATTAGTGAATGGGCATTCCCTCACTGACACTGAGCTGTTAACAACTCTAGTTTAATAAAACCAAGATCTTCAACCCCATCCAGGACCACCTCCAGTCATACAGATCAATATTTGACCATTGGACCTATGGCTCTGGAGGACAAAGTGAGGTTGGTCACTTTGCACAGTTCTCCCTCACTTAATTAATTTAATTTATTTCCATATCGTGGCATCAACAACCTGCTATCTAGGTTCTCTTCATGAATGAAGGACAAACATACAACAATAACATTAAATACTAAGTACCAGGCATTGTACTAAGTGAGAGGGATACAAAGAAAGGTAGATACATTACCTCTGACCTCAAAGAGTTTATATTCTAATAAAAAAATTATTTAAAACTAAATACATATAAGATATAGAGTGGGTTCAAAAGAGTCTGGTAGGGAAGTTACTAGAAAAAGAAGGGAAGACAATGAAAAGTTTTCTGTAAATGGTATTTTGGACAGTCTTGAAAGAAGCTAAGAAGAGGGAAAGATTTCAAGATATGAAGAACTGCAACTGCAAAGGCAGTTTATAAGAGATATATGATATGTAATATATAGCCAATGCTATGATATGCATCAAATCATATATGACACTATGCTATATATGTCATATATGATTTGATGCATATCATATATATAATATGATATATGATATATAACAGCACTGATTCAAAGTTATGGTAATCTGTATGGTTATCTGTAATCTAGTCTCTTCTCTTCACTCATAACCCTTATCCTAATTAAGACCTTCAAGAGCACTATTTACCAAAGCAGGTTCCTAATTGGACTTCTGACTTCCAGTCTCTCCCCCACTGAAACTCACCCTCTGCATAGATGCCAGAATAATCTTCCTTAAGCACATCTAACTGGCACTATAATGCTTAAGAGCCTTCAGTATCTCCCTATTACTTCTAGGATAAATGACAATTCTTTAGATTAGCATTTAAACCATTTTAAAATCTGACCCCAATCTGCCTTTCCAGGCTTATTTCATTTTGCTCCCTTTCTTGTACTCTCCATTCCAACAAAACTGATATAGTTGTTCTCTTAACTGCCATCTCCCACATCTTTGCCTTTGAAAAACTGGTCTCCATTTTGAAAAGGTGTCCCATCATCTCTCGGAATCCCTAATTTCCTTCAAAACTACCTCTTTCAGGAAGCCTTTCTTGGTCTTAATATTCAGTGTTCTCTCTCTCTCTCTCTCTCTCTCTCTCTCTCTCTCTCTCTCTCTCTCTCTCTCTCTCTCTCTCTTCAAATAATCAGAGCTACATTTACTTATCTGTGTAAATCTTGCAATTCCCTTTACCCTCAAGGAAGGTGAAAATTCCTTGAAGCCAAGACTTCGCGTTGTCCCTATATTCTCTCTTCCTAATCCTAGGTAGGAAGTAGATAGTAGGAACTTAATAAATGTTTTTTGGATTGTATTTCACAATGAAACAGAATTTTCTTAATGATTTCTTATATAAAACTATATAGTAGGATAAATTTATTTTTCTTTATTAAATTTATTTTATCTCATGGTATGTGTTATAGTCTAGTCTTCTACTAAACTATTTATAACATTCCAATAATTCATTATGGCATAATAGTGATCTGACTTCTCAAAATCATCCCCTAATTGGCAGTTGAATAAATGATAGTATAGGAACTTAATGGTATACTAAAAAGATGTGAAAAGCAATGAAAGCACATTTTGAAAGAAATGGGAAGACTTGTATGATGTGATGCAAAGTGATCCAAATAGAATTAAAAGAAAAAATTTATTTTATAGTATATTAGAGTAACATATACTGTAGTAAAAATAAACAACTTTGAGAGACTTAAAATCTCTGATTAGTGCAATGATCAATCAGAATTTGAGAGGGCAGATGAAGAAAGATGGTCCCAATGCCTTGGTGAAGAAGTAATGTTCTAAAGATGAAGAATAAGAAAAGTTTCTGGAATTGGTCAATGTGGGAATTTGTTTCCTCTTGACTATAAATGTTTGTTACCAGGGCTTTATTTTTCCTTTTTTTCCCCCAAGTTGCAGTAAGGAGAAGGAGATGAAAAGAGAAAATACATTATTTTTAATTGACAAATAATTTTTTTGAAAATTGAAAAATCTAAGCTCAGAATTTCTATAATTTTGAAAAGTCTGAATGCCAGATCAGTTCTATATCGCCATTCAATGCCCAGAGCAAGTTCAGAAAGGTTTATCAAAAGAAAGTTCGAGGCAGCTAAGTGGCACAGTGGATAGAGCACCAGCCCTGGAGTCAGGAGGTCCTGAGTTCAAATCTGCCCTCAGACACTGAATAATTGCCTAGCTGTATGACCTTGGACAAGTCACTTAACCCCATGGCCTTAAATAAATAAATTTTTTTTAAAAGTTGGTAAAGCAAATCAAGCAGGCAGCAGATTACTGATAAATCCACAAGCATTTGGTATTTAACTAATTCCTTACTATATAATATTGCTAGTATGTTAGAGAAAGTAAATATAGTTAAAAGAAAATATAGCTTCATCAGAAAAAAAAAATCAGCATTCTTCTTCCAAAGGGAAAAGTTCAAAATGATCAACTTAATCAACTAAGATAAACTTCACAAATGGAAGTGAGACAGGAATGATTGACTAGATACCACTAAAACAGAATGTGGTTTGGGAGTCAGAGAAGACAAGGTAAATATGTCATCATCAGAGATTTTAAGATGCTCATATAACAGTGGACATTGAAAACATAAGTATGACCTATATGGTACATCTATAACCTTCAGCTGCATCTATATTAAGACTGCTAAAGTGTCAGGAAGGGCAGCTAGGTGGCTCAATGGACTAGTCTTTGAGTCAGGAGGACAGGTGTTCGAATCTGGATTCATACATTTGATGCTTACTAGGTGTGTGACCTTGGGCAAGTCACTTAACCCTGATTGCCTCTTATCATCTCCAGTCATCTTGATTATATCTGGGCACTGGATTCAGATGCCTCTGGAAAAATTGAGGTTGATGATTTAGCACAGCACCCCCCTTACTCAAATCCAGTTCATGTGCTTGTCATGGCACCTCCCTGATGTCATGGTCTTCTTCGAGAATGAAAGAAGCATTATTAGTATAATAGGGAAAGGTGTCAGGAAATGTGAATAAGATTCTGTAATCTATTTTCAAACAATCAAACAGAGATTAAGGGAATCTAGGTGGCATACGTGGATAGACATTGGACTTGGAATCAGAAAGACTCATCTTCCTGAGTTCAAATCTGACCTCAGAAATTTATTGGCTGTGTGACCTTGGTAAGTCACTTAACCTGATTTACATCAGTTTCCTCATCAGTAAAATGAACTGGGGAAGAAAAAAAAAACTACTCCAATCTTTTTTAAGAAAAGTCCAATTGAAGTCATGAAGAATCAGACGTGACTAAAAATAATTTAACAATGACAATTTCGATAAAATCTAATTGAGAGATGAAGTGAATAAAAGAGCAAAAGGAAAACAACATCATTCATGACAAACAGAAATAAGATAACTTTTTTAGGGAAAATATTATCAGCCATTTGGAAATAATATCTTATGCAATTCTCAAAATAGTTCCATATCTTACAATTACTAATAGCAATATTAACTTGAGTCATAAAACACTGTGGACCATGAGTGTATGTGTGTGTATATATGGGTAAGTATGCATGCATTTAAATATTCTTTCTGGAAACTGTATTCCTGCAGCTACTAAAATTAGGTATAAATAGAATAGACAACTATCTGTCTTGATAGTTCTATCATAATATTCTGTAGGAAAAAGACATAAAAGTCAAATACTTCATAAGAAAAAATATTTTCAATTCTAGGATTCTAACCAGCATGCCAAATGCTTTTATCATTAGATCACCTGGGCACTGAACAAGAGACGTACCCTACCTATTAGCATTTTAAGAGGAATCATTTCCCACAAAATACAGTAATTCAAGGGTATTTGGTGTTTTATTACCACTAATTGTCTCTTCTTAATATCATAAGATTCAAAGCCTAGTCCAAGTTCCTTTTGGGAATTTGGGAAGTCAAACCAAGAGACATTGTTACAACAGTACCAAGTAGAAGGGTTAGAATTTGAACTTAGATCTTCTTTCTGACAATAAATGCTTTGTTATTGCCTCCACACCATATTCCATTCCTAAGACCAGTGAAAAGAAATCAGATTTTCTGACTTTTAAAAACATCTCATTTCTCTTTTTAGATCTTTTGTCTCCACTGCATCAAAGTAACAATGAGAAGATTATATCTAAGTTATGAAAACTGTTTTCTGTCTTCCCAAATATATTACAAGCTTCAGGTAGGAACTGGGCTTTTTCTTCTTTAGTGTTTAGCTCAAAGTCTTAATAAACATTGGGATGATGATGATAATAATGATGATGATGATGATGATGATGATGATGACAGCCATGACATGCTCAGAAGGGACCCCATACCCTACCACTGAGGAATAGTAGGGGTTAAAAATGATAGTCAATTGAGTCTGTAATTTTTGAATAATCATAATAAAATTGCTTTTTAAATTTGTATAATGAACAAAAGAAGTAAAATAATTAAAAAAACAGTATTTGACTTAAAATTATTTTATGGTTCCCTTTGCATACTTAGAAGTTCGGGTTTCTTAGCAAAGAAACTTTTTAAAGGCAAGAACCATTTCTATAATTTTGCTTAATACTGTTTAGGATATATAACAAGGACATGTTTATCTGAGTACATGGGTACTTTAAAACAAACTAAAAAACAAGTGATGACAATAAGATAGATAATAAAAAGAGAAATTCATTCAAATTTAGCTTCAATGATACCTGCTTTTATGTCATTAAAACAATAAAATGTTTATTTAAGATAAGTATTTTTCTCTATAAGATATACAAGAAATCAAGGGAATAAAAAAATTTTAATGGTTTTGAAATTTTAAAATATTTTAATAAGAACCTTACCTTTTGTGTTCATATTCCAATCATTTACACTCATACTTAGATATAGAGGAAAATATGTTGAATTTCTATTAAAAATTGACTCAAGGGGCGGCTAGGTGGCGTAGTGGATGAAGCACTGGCCCTGGAGTCAGGAGTACCTGGGTTCAAATCTGGTCTCAGACACTTAATAATTACCTAGCTGTGTGGCCTTGGGCAAGCCACTTAACCCCGTTTGCCTTGCAAAAAACCTAAAAAAAAAATTGACTCAAACATAGAGCTCATTCTATTCACAAAAGAGAGAACTCACATTCTGTCCTTCAGTGTAGCTTTCCTGGGAGCAGAGGCATCGATATGGTTTGCTAGCCATGTCACAGTCATTGGCATGACCATGACAATTACATCTGTGAATAGAAACATTTGATGATTGCCAATAAAAATCAACACTGATTTCAATCTAGTTCAAACCTGTGTACCCACATAGGGAAGTGAATGAATGCCATATAAAAAGAAATCTCCAAATTACATTTCTCAAATTATTTCAGCAGTTTTATAAGTGTACCAATCGTCAATATCATTTTGCATGAGAAGAGAGAAAATATGGAATTAAGGACTTAAATTCAAAAAAATACTATATTCATATATGATATACATAAGTACATAGAATCTGGTTTAGGCTATGAAGGGAATTCTCACAAGGAGAATTTCCCCCATCAAGTTGTGGCTATTGATGTAAACAATTAATTGAGTTAGTCACTTAATAGCAAAATTCTAGGTAGTAAGGTAATGCAGTGCCTAGAGTGCCAGCCCTGGAATCAACCTGAGTTTAAATTCGTTCTCAGACACTTGACCATTACTAGCTGTGTGACCCTGGACAAGTCACTTAACTCTGTCTTACATCCAGGACCATCTCCAGTCATCCTGATCCATATCTGGTCACTGGATGCAGATGACTCTAGAGGAGAAAGTGAGGTTTAGCACAGCATCCCCTCATTCAAATCAATTCATGTGCTTGTCATGGCATGTCCTCCATGATGCCATGGTCTTCTTCAAGAATGAAGGACAAACATTACTTAAATCCTGGGGAGCCACCAAGTTTCTCCAACTGGTAGGTATCAAAGATTGAATTTTAATTTAGCTATTCCTAACTCCAAACCTAACCTCTATAAACTTAGGATGTCAGACAAACTGTTCCACCTTTCCCCCTTCTCTTGAACATATCTAAAAGGATGCTGACACTGTCACCTAGAGAACACGTGCTCTAAGTCTTTCATTTAACAAAGAAAGAAGAGCTTTAATTTCCCTCACTCCTCGACTAAGTAACATCTTTGAAAACAGGAACCAGAATCCAAATCTTTTGGCTCTGAGTGTAGGGCATGATTCACTGTATCATGCAAATGGACTCTGGGTACAACAAAAGTTGCTAAGTATTCAAGAATTTCCAGCTGAATGGTAAGATTCCTTAAGATTACCTTCCATCTTTGCAATAAATTTTTAATTCCAGTGGTTTTAAAAAAAATCCACAATCACATTTGATTTGGCTAATATGTAAAGCAATCCCAAATGGAATTTATGGTGACAAATTCATTGGCACAAGACCAAACTGACTTCATAGACAATTGATCATTTCAGAGCAAGTCAGAGTTGAAAGCAAGACACAAAATATCCTTATCATGGGAAAAATTCTCAAAGTTTCAGAAAGAAATTTAACTTTGGCTTTTGGAATATGAGTGTCTGGAGATCACTAAGGGTTCATGTATAAGAAGAAATTAAGTGAAGGATGGAGGGGGAGGAGAAGTAATCAAGGAGAAACACCAGAGAAATAAAAAAAAAGAAAAGAAAGAGAAGAGAAACAAAGTGGGGAGAATAAGGGAAAAGAAATAGTAGAAGGGAGCAAAGCTCAAGGTAAAGGATGAAAAGTTCTCAAAAAGGGGGAGGAGGTGAAGGAAGTAGATAAGTCAAGGTAAGACAACTATACTTGACAAAATAAGACATTTCTAAGATAAGAAATGAAATTAGATACTTGACTAAGTTCTAGCAGTTGAAGAGAGGGACAACTCTGGAGACATGCCACATCAGTTTACCATAAGAGTTTTCCTAGAGAGCTTCTAGCAAAATGAATATATGGGACTAAGTTTAATGAGATTCCAGTCAGGTAGAATTTATGACTTAAGTACAACTGATACTAACTATTTTTATATAACCTAAATTCAAACTGTCATTGAAATTACAGTTCATAATCAGAAGAGAAATAGTTTCAATGAATATTACCTGCCACTGATGATAATTTCACTTACTCCGTAGTATCTGTGTCTGAAGTTAACAGAAGACTCATTTGTATAATATTGACCAAGGAGATGAATCTTTATTTGGGTAGCTTTTACAAACTCTTGGAGAGAAGGGGTCTTGTAGAAATTATTATATCCAGGTCGATGATTTGGTTCAGGTGTCAAGATACTAAATGTGATGTTACCATGAGAGTATGGGGTGAACCTATGGATGAGAAAAATGCAAATATACTGAAAATCCCTTTCCTATTTTGCACAAAATAAAGCATTCAACCTAAAGGAAAGGTTATAACTTCAAGAAAATTTTAAAATTCTTGACATTTAAAAACTGCAGATTTCCCAATATTTTATAGTCAAATCAGATAGGAAAAAAACTTTATAACACTTTCTCAGGGTCATGATTTTATCTTCAAGAAAGGGAAATAAAAGTTTTCTTTCACATTTGTCCTTATTATTTTAATAATTAGGAATATTTATTTTTGTCACTTTAGCAAATTCATTGTGTCCAGTTATCAAGCATCACATTTTAGTAAATAATTTAGAGCCTCTATGTTATTTTGTCATCAGATTGCAGGAATTTTTCATATTTAAGTCAGGGCTGCCAGACTTAGTTTTAGGTACTTAATCTGAAAATATAGGTTTGGTGACTTACACCACATAACAGAGGTAACCACAGATCCTTAAAGGTTATAGCAATGGAGAATATTCAAAGCACCCTAATTCCAGAAGGTTCTAACAACCTGAAGAAGTTTCAAGTATTGCTGTTGTAAAGCTCTTGTGTACCGTACCTTCATCTAAGAACCAGATAATGAAATTCTATGAGGCTCATCCCCAGAAATTTGGCCGCAATAACCTATAAAAACCAGCTAATAAAGTGCAGAGTAGATGTGACTTACATCAGTGATAGGATTGCCCTTCTGGTACCTTAGAAATATATTTCTTGTAAGTATGATAAAAACCTTATCAAAAGTGTGAAAAATATGACCGAACGTTCAGGCATTGGACTGTAAGTACTAAATCACGTTAATGATAGAAGATATACAAATCTCCTTTGGAGAGCTCACTTTGTTGACAATATTTGCTTAGGATCTGACCTGACAAAGGAGGGATGAACTAGATCTTAATAGAGTCTTTGACTTCTGTAACATACATGTTTCATGGAACTCTGATGTTTCACATAAAATTAAGGATCCATAAAAACATTTCCTTGCTATCATTTCCCTTCTGAAATATTAAATATGAAACCATATATATATGCATCAACATTATCATGAATAGTATATAGTAATTTACATACATATATATCATGTATAGTGCTTTTCTGTTTTCAATGGCCTTAATTTCCTTTATGTTGTGCTCAAATACCCCAAGTCCTTTGGAGATATTCAATATTCCCAGGCTTCCTAGACAAGGACTTATTAATTTCTTCATGTCTCAAAGAGACATATGGCCAAATTAATTTGAAAGATATTCACTTAAGTCATTTGCAGTTCTAAGCTAAAATCTGTTCACCAGTACCAATAACAAACCACCCACACCAACACCACCTTAATGTAGTGATTACTATGTACAAGGCACTGTGTTAAGTGTTTTAATTATTTTCTCATTTCATCCCCCAAAACCCTGGAGGGTAGGCGTTATTATAAAGCCCACTTTACAGATAAAGGAAACTGAGGCAATTAGATTAAGTGCTTGACCTAGGCTCACATGGCTAGTAAGTGTTTGAGGTGGCATGTGAATTCATTTCTTCCTGACTCCAGGTCAAGCACTCTATTCACTGAGTCACCTAGCTGCCTCAATTAAAAGAAAAATAAGCACACAACAAAAACAAACCAAACGGTATGGTTTTTTTATATTTTTTTTTCATACTTAGGAAGCTGAAGGCAATTGACAGAGTCAGGATCTTTCAAATGGCCATTGTTTATCATTCCAAAATCATTGCAGTTTCTAGCAAAATATTGCCAGTCCTCCCAGTTTAAGTGATCCATCTTTTTCCTTTGAATTCGGACTCCAGTTGGTTGTGGACTAAAGAACCAAAGGATAATGTAAAAAACCTGTAAAGGAATAGTTCATTAAATATTATATAACTGAAATTTCTAAGTTTGATGCATCAGTATAAACCCGAGTACATTATATTCTTCCATTATATCTCACTTCTAATCAATGACATCAAAAATTTAAGAGCTATTGAGTCTATTGGTTACATGTAATCCCTATCTTGGGTCAATCAATAAACATTTATTAAGTGCCTATTTTGTACCAGGTACTTTTGTTCAGGTTTTCAAAGTGAGAGAACCTTATTGTGATCCAAAAAGAAACTCAGAATGGTCAATTCATATTTGCAACTCAAATATTATTAAAAAGGGAAAAGACTTTAATACATTTTCTAAATAAGAAAACTGAGGGTCAAAAAGATGACCAAAAAACCATAACAGGTTAGAGGAAGAACTGCAAATTGAACTCCAGGTTTCTTAAATAAATGTCCAGTATTCCTTCTCCCAAAGCAAGTATAAATACCATGAAAGTATGTCTGTCAGGTATTTTATTTAAAGTGGTCTTTTGGATTAAGCACTTCACTGAATTCATCCACTAGGACTATAAGCTAAATCAGTTTCCTTTCAACATTTCAAAAATAATCAGATCTCCCTTTATTACTAACCTACCAAGTGACCTTAGCCAAGTCATCTTGTCTACTTCAAGTCTCAGTTTCCTCAACTATAAAATGAAAATCAAATTTGTTCCAGACATCACATAGAGTTGTTAGAAAAAGAAGTGAGAGGGGCAGCTAGGTGGCACAGTGGGTAGAGCACTGGCCCTGGGGTCAGGAGGACCTGAGTGCCAATGTGACCTCAGATACTTAATAATTAACCTAGCTGTGTGACCTTGGGCAAGTCACTCAACCCCACTGCCTAGCAAAATTAAAAAGAAAAAACAAAGAAAGAAAAGGAAGTGAGAATTACATATGGTGGAAATGTTTTGTAATTATAGAGAATGTATTCATTTTCTTCATTTTCCCACAATCCCTTGTTCATTGAGAAGTATTCTCAGAAACATGTGCATAAACCTGAAATGAGATGGCATTATTTGAAATAATCTCTGGGGCCTTGAGGAAGTAATACAGTTATAAAAAAGGCAAGAATAGTAGCACATGTGAGTCTGACATAGATGGCAGAGTGATACAGTAGAATTATGGGTGGCAAAGTCATTGGGTGACAGGATTTAATGGATATAGGAGATGGAATAAAAGAAAACCCATATTGCAAAAGAAGTGGCTTCAATCTGTCCTTGGCAACCAAACTCTGGTATTCTATCTGAAATATAATAATAACCATGAGAGTTGTGGCAAGAGGTTTCAGTTTTTCTTCAGCCCCCAAGGAGTCAGTATTCTTTAACTTAAAAATAATAACAATGATAGATAGCATTTATCTATTTGCAAAGTCCTTTATGGATATTCCATTTTATTTTTACAACTCTAGGAGGTTTTAAAAATCCAGATTTTACAGATGAGGAAACTGAAGCAGGAAGCTGTTAAATGACTTGTCCTGGTTCAAAAAATTAGAAAGCACCTAAGACAGGATTTGAAAACTCAGTCCCTTCTGACTCTAGGTGCAGTGCTCTATCCTCAGAGCCTCCTAATTGCAACAACAATTATACTTTCAACTTGGTAAAGAAGATAACTTTGGATTCTAAGTTACTGGAAACATGCATTTGATCTTAATGTAACCCTACTATACTAAGCTGTAGATGCAGGGAAATTAAATCAGAAGTTAACTTTACTCCTCTGAGGGTATGAAAAAGGGCAATCACTTATGTGTAGAGTGTTTACTAATCACTTGATTTAATTCATTGTTATTTACTTTTCTATTCTATTATATAATACTGTTTTCTTGCCTTTGAATTCATACTATTTAACCTAGGGTGGTCTCAAGTCCTAATTCTGAATACTTGATGACCTATACAGGTATTCTGACCTTGGTGTAACTAAAACAGGATGGATGCCACATAAGGTTAAAGCTTTCTATAAATATCAAGTATTCTTTTTACAATATAGGTTTGGAATATGAAACATTTCTAAAAATATAGCCATTATATCCCTGCAGAACCTTTTAATTCACAATTTTTATTTCCTATAGGTTTTTTTAAGGAATCAAATGCTTATTTGGCTAATTCTATTCCCAGCTGCTATTGATACAAGGAAAAAAAGTTCATCTAATTACCTGGTATTGTCCATTTTCCAAATCTATTGTAATTGCCACTCCATTTTCAAGCTCAGTCAAATTTTTAAATACATGAGAAATCCATGAAGTCCCAATATCATTATCATTGATGTAAGAGAGAGGATGAGCTTCAGGATTCAGCCTCAAAACTCTATCATTGGTTGTGTCATCTGCATCATTAGGGAGGCAGTACCGCTGCACCAAAGGATGGACTCGCGGGTGGCTGACAGGGCAACGACACTCTGTCTGGGTGTGCAAATAGAGTAATTCTCCAGAGAAAACTTCCATAATGTCTCTACAGAGACCACAAGAAAGACAGTCAATCAAGGGCATGACAAAACAGTTCAACAAAGAATAGAACTTCTAAAAGCAGGTATTAAAATAAGCTACTTTTCATATAATAATGGAATTGTTAGGAATCAATTTAACTTCAATAATTTGCCACACATAAAAAGAAAGCAAAAATAGCTCTGAAGAATGCAGCCAGTATGACAATATAGTAATCAGAACAGCTAAACAACTGTAACCAAAAAAAAAAATGGCAATTCACTAATTAACAGAAACTTAGACAGAGATCACCAGTGACATTTCCAAATACAGTATCTTGGACTCTTTTTCAGTCAACATCATCTGCAATTTTTATCCATGAAGAAACATGTCATAATAAAAAGCACATGAGAATCTGGAATCAGGAGAAACCTTGGCTCAAATCTTTACTCTGATACAAATTTTATGAAGGCAGAAGAGGGTTTGACTATAAAATGATGCAAAACTGGGAGGAATAAGCTAAGTTTATGCTTAATGGGGCCATGAAGGAAGCATAGCTTCCATGAAAAAGATGACAGTATCACTATCTTCTGCTATTAGCAAATCTGATCAGGAATATATACTGTGTTCAGTTCTTAGGAAGCAAACTAAGAAATGGGAGATGGTCCAGAGAAGAGTAATCAAGGGCTTGGAGAACATGTCAAAGAAGGATCAGTAGAAGGAAGGAAAATTGTTTAAGCAGGAAAAAAGAAAACTTGGGAATGGCAGAATAGCTACATTCAAATATTTGCAGGGATGTAATGTGGAGAAGGAATGATTTATCTTGTTCTTTATCAGAGAGCTGACTGGGAGCAATGAGAAGTTCCAAAGAGGTAGGTTTTAGATTTGATGTCATGGAAAACTTTTTTCCCACTGGAGATCTTTAAAAGGAGAATAGATCACCACTTATTGTACAAATTGCAATGAGGATTTTAGGGCGAAATGTCAGAATTACATTAATATTGAGTTCCCTTACCATTCTAAAATGTTGTTGCTCCATGATATATTATAATTACTAGCCTTTAAGTATTATTTTAAGGTTTGCAAAGCATCATATATGCTGGTATCTCATTTGAACCTCACACTAACCCTCTGAGCTAGCAGCTATTTTACCCCACTTTCTAGATGAGGAAACTGAAACCAATTGAAATCCAGCCAGATTTAGCATCTATTTATTCAGACAAACCAGTGTAGCTTTACTTTCCAAAAAAATCTAGGATACTAGTCTAGAATACTAAGATATGTCTCTGGAGGCTGTGCTGTGAATTTAATCTACCATTCTCCAGATCTTCAATATATAGCCTAACTGCAGTCTTGAAAAGGATGCACTGGAATTGCCTTCCACTCTTGTAGCCTCTTCTCACTAAATGACTCCTCCCAGAACTTCTATGTAAGAAGGGTACCCAGGCTAGCCAAATCTCATTTTTCTCCATGATATACTCCAGACTACCATGCCCTCCACTCTAGCCAGGTATCTTCATCAACTCTCCCTCTCCCCACATCCACACCCACCCTTTTCAGTTTCCATTTATTTGCTATCTTCTTCCATTAGAATGTAAGCTCCTTGAGGGCAGAATCTATTTTTCTGCTTGTATTTTCATTCCAGATATTTAGTATAATGTTTATCATTATTCCTTTCATTTCTAAGTACCCAGAAGTGATCCACTTAAAAACTTACTCTAAAATTTTTGATATAATCTCTATGAAGCTAATCATGGTCAGGTGGTACAGTGGATAGACATCTGGACCCAAAGTGAGGAAGATCTAAGTTCAAAGTTGACCTCAGACACTAGCTGTGTGCCTTGGAACAAGACACATCTTCATTTGTCTCAGTACCCTCATCTGGAAAATGGAGATATTAGTAGCACCTTATCTCACAGTATTATTGCAGAGATCAAACAAGAGAATTTATGCTAAAACTCTTTTTCAGTCTTAAAGCACTGTAAAAGTTCTATTACTATCTACTTTCCCTTTTTTAAAGATTAAGAAAATTGGGGGGGGGGCAGTTAGGTGGCACAGTGGATAGAGCACCGACCCTGGAGTCAGGAAGACCTGAGTGCAAATCCCACCTCAGACACTTAGCTGTATGACCTTGGGCAAGTCACTTAACTCCATTGCCTTAAATAAATTTTTCAAAAACAAAGATTAAGAAATTTTTTTCAATATATGATCTTCTAGATTATCTTCTTCTCAAAGACCCACCATAATTATGTGACCATATTATCACCCAGTAACCTAACATGATGCCCTGTCTCATAAGAGGACCATATACATCTGAACCAGAATAAGCAGACATCACAAAAAGAGGTCAAAATCAGAGAGATGCATATAAAATAAAGCCAAACTCTTAGTGGAAGCATGAAATAAGGTAGGGGCAGAAGAGAAGAAAGATCCCAGGAATTCTCTAGATACAAGAAGTATAGATAATTCATTTACGTCTCCCTCCACCCTGCCTAACATACCAGGAAGGCAAAATGGTCATTTCTTCACTACCCCCCCCAAAGCAGGCCAGCTTCTAATACCTGTATCTCATTGACTGGTATAATGAGGACTATATTCCTCAACTAAGGTTCAGAAAAATGAGATGTTTTGTTCAGGGTGTCACAGTTACTTATTGATAAAGTCTGAACTCAAATCCAGGTCTCTGATTGCCTCATGCAATGAGGCATAAATGTCTATTTTTCGCTATACAATATCACTTTTTCAAACAAAAGGGAACACATTCACAGGGTGGTAGGAACACTAAAATGAATACAAACTGGTCACTTTCATATCTTTTGCAGCAGACATGTCATAGTTATTAATCGGATCATGAGTGGCTATAATTAAACATCAACATATTGTGACTATTTTTACTCATTTAGAGTAATTGCTGTAGTGATACTACTATAGTAAGAGTTCATTTATTCCATTTATTTGGTTTATTTATAATAACAGCAATATGAAAAATACCCGATGGAGAATTTCTACACCAGGTACCTTTCATCCATACTTATTTCTCAATGATTTTTCACATGTGCCTGAAAGGAACTGGGGCCAGGGCCACATGCCAATGTCTCTACTTGTGATTCATCACTGCAGATCTTGGCACCCTGAGTTTCTCTCCTGGCCCTATATCCCATATATACTGCCAGCAGAAAAAGGGTGGAGGGGAACCAGTAAGTAATTTTTTTTTCACCAATAGCCCACATACTTGTCCTACATAAGAATTAGGATCAATTGGATACAGAATCCTCAACCCAATGTGATTTCCAATTTTCTCAAATTGTTAATTGTATTAACCAGATATTATAAAGAGAGAAAAAGATGACATATATGCTTCCACTGAAAAAAAAAAAACAGTCCTAGCAGGTAAGTTTTTCATTTGATAATCAGTTTTACTAAATCTCATCATTTCCTATAAATTACAATAATAGGTTTACTCAGTATCAAAGTGGATCAAAAGAGATCTCATAGTTCAATACTTTCTCTCAAGAGAACTTCATCTGGGGGTGGCTAGGTGGCACAGTGGATAAAGCACTGACCCTGAAGTCAGGAGTACCTGCGTTCAAATCTGGTCTCAGACACTTAATAATTAGCTAGCTGTGTAGCCTTGGGCAAGCCACTTTAACCCCATCTGCCTTGCAAAAAACCTAAAAAAAAATTTTTTTTTAATCATACATACCAAAAGGAGAACTGTAGAACATATTTAGAAATTCATGCAAAGGCAAAGTTAAACAGGGAGGGGAAAAAAAAATCTTTTCTTTAAATTGTGTTCTGGTGCCCATTATGTTTAATCAGCCTTTGATTATATTCAGTAATAAAAGGTTTTCACTAACCAGTCTTCAGTAGTAGATTGTAAGTTTCTTGAGGGCAGTGTCACAAAATAAGTTTCAAAACAAAATTAACTTTAGGGGCGGCCTAGGTGGCATAGTGGAGAGAGCACCAGCCCTGGAGTCAGGAGAACCTGAGTTCAAATTCAGCCTCAGACACATAATAATTACCTACCTGTGTGGCCTTGGGCAAGTCACTTAACCCTATTGCCAAGCAAAAACTAAAAACAAAAAAACAAACAAAAAAATTAACTTTCATGGAAATGCAGTCTAATGGAACGGGAACTGAAACTTTCTTCTTCCAGTGATTCTCAAACTTGGAAAGCTTATATCCAACACAGATAATTTGCATGTGAATTGTTAGCTATCTTCAATTGTTAAACAGTACATTTTATAAAAGTTTATTTAATATTTTCTTTTTCCCTAATTATATGTAAAAACAAAATTTAGCATTTTGTTTTACAACTTTTGAGTTCCAAATTTTCTTTCTTTCTTCCTTCCTTCCTCTCTCCCTACCTCCCTCATTGAGAAAGTTAACAATTTGATGAGTAAGTCACTTTAACCACTGTGGATAAAGAGCTTGGGCTTAAGTATTTGAAACTTAAGTATTTATTTAGCAGCTACTATGTGACAGACACTATGTGGAGTGCTTTACAAATATAATTTCATTTGATTCTCACAACACCCTGAGAAGTGGTGATATTATTTTCCCCATTTTTTCCCTTTAAGGAAACTGAGGTAGATAGGTAAGACTTGCTTAAGTGACTTGGCCTGGGGTTACACAGTTTGTTAAATGTCCGAAGCTGAACTTGAACTAAGTTCTTCCTGATTCCTGGTCCAGTTCTCTATCCATGGTACCATCCAGATACCCAGGTCAAAGATATAAGGACAAAATGTCTCTGTCCTCAGGGAACCTATAGGCTATTGTGGAAAGGGGAGCAGGATATCAATTATATCAAGGTGAAGAACATCTGGTCTGTGGGTCATTTGGTCTAGTGCTGCCACTGCAACTATAGGTCAGACTCAAAATTCAATAAATCTAAAAGCTTTTAGGGGTGAATTAAATGCTTGATCAAATATAATAGGTGAATGATGTTATAAATATCCAAATGACCCTTGATAGAAAAAAAGGTTTCCCATCCCTGAATTATATAATAAACTTCATGTAACTCAACCTTCTTTTCTCCAAGAAAAAGAAGCCTTTAGTCTTTCCTCGCTTTCCTCATATTCTTCCTTTAAGTCAAAATGTCTTAAGCATTCTCATCATTTCAAATTCCTAATATGGAGAGAAACTTACTCAATGAAATGGTTCTAAAAGGGAAAGCTGACAACTTCATAAAAAAATCATTAAGAGTTATTTCCCACAAACTATACAAAAAATATTTCAATACACTACACCAAATACTATAACATAGCTTTTTCTAACTTGAGTTTTCCTGGAGAAAGTCCTTTGTCAAGCATTTGATCAATTGCGTATTTTAAAGCATTACCCAGTGGAGTAAGGTGGGGGAACAGCCACAGACTAGAGCCCAGAGCAAACACGGTAAACATTAATTATGTGATGTTTGCAAGATACTGTAAAGATGAAAAATGCTATAATTTTCAGTCTATTCTTATTTAAGTGAATTCAGCATTTATTCACATCCTTCTGGAGCTTACAAGATTGTTCCTGTTTACCTGTTTGGAAGAGCCACTTGGTATAATCGAAAATCTTGCATTCTTCCAATAAATTGTTCTGAACCTGCAGAAATACATATATTACAGATTATTCCATTCTTACATAGCAAGGTGGGGGGCATCAAATTGAAATATCTTTAGAGGCATAGTAATGAAACATATTCATGATACATCTACCTTTTCACTGTTTCCTATCAGATTCTTACAGACTTAAGCATTCCAATATATATCATTGAATAGTCAATCATATGTGAGACATCTTTGCAAGGACAATAATGATCTTTTCTGTAAGTAATGAAATTTAGAAGGCTCCTCACTAAGATTTTCACTGATTCATGACAGTCAATGGATTTATACCTAAAAGGGTCCTTACAAATCATCTATCACAATCCTTTCTTTTGACAGTTAAAAACATGAGGAAATGACACACCCAAGTTCACAAAGATAATAAGTAAAAAGATTCCTCTAACTCAAAATGTGACATGGTCTATCTCCAAGAAATACTCATAAAGGTAAATAAGGAATAGTAAAAAAGATCTTCTTCAGAAAAAAACTGCTTGCCATAATTTTTATTTCATTACTATCTTCCTTTCTCAACTTCATGAGTATTTGTTACTTCCAAAATTCTCTATATAAATAAGTTGGTCTAGTTTAATCAATCTAAGTGAGTCCTGGGGAAATTACTAACTGAGAAGGTTATTTGGGATATAGCAGCAAGTGATGATTATTAAATAATTCAATAGACTGAAATAATAAGGGATGAAATTCACACTATAATTCCAGGGTGAGAACAGGAGAGAGAGAGAGAGAGAGAGAGAGAGAGAGAGGAGAGACAGCTAGAGACAGCAAGAGACAGAGACAGAAAAGAAGAAAAAGAAGAAAGAAGAAGAAGAAGGAGGAGGAGGAGGAGGAGGAGGGGGAAGATGGGAAGGAGAGGGAAGAGGAGTCAAAGGGGAGGGAGAGGAGGAAGAGCTGTCAACATCATAATCAGGGAACTAGGGCAACTGATTAAAAAAAAAGAAAGAAAGAAAGAAGGCAACGGCCTCCAATGGCCCCCAATAAGGGAACCAATCTCCCCCTTCTACTCTGAAGCTAAGTGTAAACAGTTTATAAAGCAGAAAAAAAATCAACTTTTATGTATTGGTTTTTAGGTTGACCTGTCCTTCTGCAGTCTGAGAGTTTTGTGTATTGGAAGAAGGGAAAAGAGAGGCATGTGAGACTTTTTTTGTGGGAAGTAGTTGATCTCTGGGATTTAATATTTATCCTGAACATAACTCTTCATTTTTGTTCTCTGATGTTTTATGTACTGATGGAGAATTTTTGCATACCAGACTACTGTAAAATCAAAGCCTACTGAAGAACTGGAAAAATATGAGCATCATAGAGGGAGTGTCAACAACAGCTTTGATACCCCTTCTGAGTCCTTCTCTATTCATTTGTCATTCATTAAGTGCTCAACATTTATGCAGCACTTATAGTTTACAGAACACTGTGCTAGGCACTGGAGTAGACATAAACTTCAAATGTTTCCTCAGACATATCATCTGCAACACTCACAGGACCCTCCCTGTTAGAGGTCCTTTGTTTTCAAAGAGCACTAAGGATATTACAAGATAAAGACATAACTTGCGTGTGAGATTTGGGAGAAAGAATGGAACAAATCATCAACTTAATACAATAGGGGAGAAACAAGGCAAATGTATCGAGGGCAAAAGCCCTTGGTTTTGTCAAGAATTTATTTTTCAAGATAGAATCTCAAAAGCAAAGAAAAGCACAGACCCCCTATAAGAAAACTTCAAAGAGCAATATGAAAGTTCATGGCTCCTAACCTTTCCATTAAAATGTCCAAATGTGAAAAAAGAATTCAATAACAAATCTTAAAGATCCATTTGTACCTTCTTTAATGAAGATACTCTGACTTTAAGGGAAACAGTCTGATGTAATTGGAGGCAACATGGCTTAGTGAATAGAACTCTAGACCCAAAAATCAGAAAGATCCTGCATCAGATACTTAAAAGCTTTGTGAGCCTGTCAAAGTCACATTTTTTTTTGCCCTCAGTTTCCTTTTCTCCAAAATAAACATATTAATAATTGCACTCCTGTGATCCAGGATCACTGTTTAAACAACAAAACCTATTTAAATAGAAGCTATTATTACCAAGAACACAGGAAACTTGGATTATAACAATTTCATTGCTAGTGTTTTTAATAATCAAAGTATCAAATAGAACAAAGCAAAATGATGAGAATTGGAGAGTTGGTCAAATCAAGGGCCAGTGCTGAAGCACAAGATCTAGGATCTATGACTTTAAATCATTACCAAAGATACATAAAGACATCTAGTGGGGAAATTAGCATCCAGAACTCACTCTTATTGATCAAAAAATAGAAATTATTCTAATCAAAAATGCTGTACTCCATTCCCCACAAAAATAGAAATTGATCTGACTCATGCTATATTAGAGTTAGAAAGAGCCCAAAAGGTCATTTAGTTCAAGTCCTTGATTTTACACTTGAAGTTTGATTCAGAAAGCCAATGTCATTAGCCCAAGGTCACAAAGCTTGTGAATGTCAAAGCCATATCTAGAAGCAAGGTCTCCCCATTATCATTCTAGTGTTCTTTTTCACTATACTATAATATGGTTGGAATCTATATCTCTAACAAAGCAGCCTAGAGAGATTCCTCTAAAGTCCTTGATAAATTGTGAATCATCTACTCAACAGCCAAGAATTATATTTTAGTAAGTGAGCTATATAAAAAAAAAAACCTCCAAGGACATGTGAAAAAAAGATGGGCCTTACTCACTCTTATCCTGGCTGCCAATTTTAATTTAAGTCCACAAGTGTTCTTTGGAACAAAATATTTTTAGGAGATGCTTTCTTGAAAAAATGCTCCTATGGCAAAGAAGGCCCAAGGAATGCATAGACATGACTCATATCAGCAGGAAGTCATTACTGACCATCCACAGACTAAGTAATGAGTTTAAGGAAGTAGAAGAACATTACAACCAGTTGCCACACCAAGTTTTGCACCATGGGGATAATTTGATTAAACAATCTAAGATATTAACCAAATGAAAACTGATTTGGAAAAGAATCAGTTTTCCATGGAAAGCGGTATTTATTGTCATAAATCACATGAAGAACAAACTGAGACCATTCATTGATTACAGGATCAAAATCATTAGTATTTTAAGATAAATATTCAGAGGAAACAAGATTTTTGTTCCTACAGCCCATTAGTCCTTAAACAGGTCTGCATCTATCTATATCTACTATATTCTACTGGCACCTAAAAAAATTGTTCTGACCTGTACTATCAAAAAGTAATAAGATTCCTACAGCACTAGTTTGAAATTTATGAGCACCATTATTTTTCCATCATTTCCCAGTACTTCTGAATATTGGAACAGACTAAACTTAACCCAAGAAATTCTCACACAATCAAGGTAATATCAGGAGAAAAAATATCTGTATTCTCAATAGAATGGGAGAAGAAAGCTGCCAATGAAGGCTTCATAGAGGAAGTAAAACAACTCAGACTTTGAAGAAGAAAGGGGAAAAGAGATAAGTTTGAGGGTTAAGTCATCATCACTAAGCCCTCTGCACATAACCTTGATTCTTTCTTCTTACCAAATTCTCATAGATTTTTACTTTGTCAACTAATTCTTTGGCATCTTCAATCACTTTCCCTATGATGCCATCTCTCTACAAACATGTTTATCTAAAAAAAGTTTCTCAACCTTGATATCACATAAAGGCACTGCATACATCTCTGGACATATACATTTATAATAATTCTACATATCTCTTTCCTTCTTTTCACCTAAAAGTTTATCTGATTGATCCATAATCTTGCCTTTTATTCCTATTTATTGGTATTGGGATTATAGATTGAAAGTTGTAGAGGGCTTTAGAGTTAATTAGTTATTTAGATCAAATATTTCATTTCAGGAAACTGAGGTTAAGAGAGGCTGACTGATTTGACAAGTGGTAGATGGCAGAAGATAACACAAAATTAAGGAACTTCTACATTAATGGATAGTAGGGCTTGAAATATGATATTCTGAAAGGCAAACGATCTTGGATGACAACCAAGAATCAACTACCCAGTGAAACTAAACATACTGATCAGGGGAAAAGATGGACATTCATTGAAATAGTGGACTTTGAGATTTTCTTGATGAAACAATCAGAGTTGAACAGAAAGTCTGATCTTCAAGTACAGGACTCAGGAGAAGCATAGAGATGATAAACTGGAAGGACAAATTATGAGGGATTTAATGATGTTGAGCTGATTGAAGATGAGATTGATAATTCTTGAACCTTCTCATTTAATAAGGCAGTTAGAAGGAGAATATATATAGATGAGGTACAAGAGGGGGCTGAATTTAAAGATATAATTTATTAAAACTAGGGAATTAATGGAGGATAAAGGAATGTACTAGGAGATGGGGAAAGGAGAGGTAGAATGGGATAAGTTATTTCCTAGAGGCAAGGAAAAGTTTTTGCAATAGAGTGGAAGAGGGGGAAGGTGAGGGGAAGTGAGTGAGTCTTTACTCTCATCAGAAGTGACTAGGAGAGGAAATAACATATACACATTCAATTGGGTATTGAAATCTATCTCACTCTAGAGGGAAAAAAAGAGAAAAAAGGATGAGAAAAAGGGGACAGGAGGAGGGGAGGGGAGTGTAGGTGATAGAAGAGAGGTACAACACATTTCTGAGGAGGGACAGGGTGAAAGGAGAGAGAGAGAGAACAGAGTAACTGAGGGTGGGGGGAGTAGGATGGAGGGAAATACAGCTAGCAATAGCAATTATGGGAAAAATATTGGAGCAATTTTTCGATGGACTTATGATAAATAATGAGATCCATTCCAAAGGAAGAGCTGATGGGATCTGAATACAGATTGCAGCACACTTTTTTTCCTTACTTTATTTTTTTTGAGGTTTCTCTTTCTTAGTGGGTTGGGAGCATTATGTTTACTTTTTCAACATGACTTTAATTAGTAATGTGTTTCATAGCTACACATTTTTTTTAGGTTTTTTTTTACTAGGCAAATGGGGTTAAGTGGCTTGCCCAAGGCCACACAACTAGGTAATTATTAAGTGTCTGAGGCCAGATTTGAACCCAAGTACTCCTGACTCTGAGGCTGGTGCTCTATCCACTGAGCCACCTAGCTGCCCCATAGCTACACATTTTTAACCTACACCAAGTAATTTGCTTTCTCAATGAGGGAAATGGGGACGGAGGGAGGAGGAGAATTTGAAACTCAAGGTTTTAAAAGTAAATGCTGAAATTTGCTTGTGCATGTAACTGGAGTAAAAAAACTTTTTAAATAAAATTAAATTTATTCTTAAGAAAAATAATCTTCTAAAGTTCTAAAGATGATTGTACCTCCAAGATGAAACACTTGCAGTGGATCTCCATTGCATACTAAATGCAGACCCAACTCCTTAGCCTGACAATAACACAGTCCATGATTTGATGCATGTCAGTATTTCATACAAACTCTCCTTCCTTTCATGTGCCCTACCAAAGCAGATAACTCATCATTCTTTAAACATAGCTATACTTTCTCAGTTCTATGTCTTCACTCATTTTGTCCATTTGTCCACCTGGAATTCTATTCATGCCACATTTCTACAGACCAAAATCTTGCTCATACTTCAACAAAGTTTACCTTAAACATACATACATACATATATATATATATATATATATATATATATATATATATATATATATATATAAAATAAAAGGATATCATGAAGTTTTTATGAACCCTTTTCCAATTGAAATCTCGGCTTTTAACTACTGAAGCATTATTATCTTTCTCTAAGCAGTCTATTTCTAAAATGCATTCATTCATTCTCCATCTTTACTCTTGAAATTTCTGGTTTCCTACAAAACTCAAATAGAGGGACTCCTTCTCTATGATACTTTTCCTGATCCCCATCCCCCTTACAAATGACCTTACACCTACTGTATATGTTCTACACATTTTTATATGAAGTCTCTCCTATTAAAATATAAGCATCTTGAAGGTAGAATCTGATTTGCTTTTGTCATCATATCCCAGAATTAGCATTTTACCTGGAACATCCTAATAGATGCTTGCTGATGGATTGTGGTTCTTGTTACATTTATTATATATTGTGTAATACTTTGCATCATATTTCATTTTATATTTCCCCCACTAGAACAGAGTACAGAAATCATGTGTTTAAGTCTCCCAGAATGCTGCCTATCATGTTGTTGTTGTTACAGGTGGTAGATGACCTCAGGCCTAGAGTGTTAGGAAGACCTGAATTCAAATCTAATCTCTGATACTTTTTAGCTACGTAACCATGGGCAAGTCACTTAATTCTATTTGCCTCAATCTATAATATGAACTGAAGAAGGAAATGGCAAATCACTCCAGTATGTTTGCTAACAAAGACCCAAATAAGATCATAGAGAATTAGACTTGACTAAAACAACTCCACAACAATATTTGAACCTCCCAGAGCAGTGCATGGAGATAGATGCTGTGTATAAGGAACATCAAGAAGGCCAACTTTACTGGATTATAGTGTACATGGAGGGGTATAATATGTAAGAAAACTGGAAAGGTTGAATTAGAGTCATGTTGGAAGACTTTAAATATGAATTAGAGGATTATATTTTAATCTAGAGACAATTAATAGGATATTGTTGAAGCTGGAGCAGAGAAATGACATGGTCAGATCTGAGCTTTACAAAATCATAACCACATATTCAAGTACAAATCAAGAGACTTGAGGAAGGGTTTTACAATAGTCAATGATAAAGATGAGTGATGTCTGAACCAAGGTGGTAACTTGTGAGGGTGGGGAGAAAATGGGATGGACAAGAGAGATGTTGTGGTGGCAGAAAAGACAAAAAATTGATAGTTATTGGATATTAAATTTACATATCTAGCCCTAGTTTCTTTTGAGTTATAATTCAGAATCATTGTGGGGACATTTCTACTTAGATGACTCATAGACATCTCAAATGATATGTCTGAAATGGAACTCCTCTTTCTCACAAAAACACTTCTTTAACAAATTATCTTTTTTTTGTTGTTGAGGACATTATAATTATTTCACTTGTCCTAGATGACTGCTTCAGTCACTCTTACTTTTCCTTATTTGATCTTTTGGCATCTTCAATTTTATGTCTACCCTTGTTCTTGCATTCATCTCAGATTCTAGACTAATTCAAGCACATCCTAGTTCAGACCTCCTCACCTCTCACATGAACTCCTAAATGGTTCATCTATTTTCAGGATGCTTTTTCTAATACATCATCCTCACAGCTACCAAAATAAGTTTCCTAAAGCATAGATCTAATCATGTTGGTTCTCTTCTTAAGAGCCTTCAATGAGTACCTAAACTCTAGAAGCTCCCTATTGCCTCCAAGGTCAAATTTAAAAATCCTCTGCCATTCAAAGCCCTTTATAAATTAGTCCTCCCACTCACCATATTTCTAGTCTTTTCATACCTTACTCCCTATTAGTCTCTGTTTCAATGACACTGATCTCTTTACTGTTCCATGAACACAACACTCCATCTTTTGACTCTGGGAATTTTCTTCCATCTCTGCTTTTCCTCCTTGTCTCTACTTCCTGGTTTCTCTGCCTTCCTTTAAATCCCAAATAAAATTCCATCTTCTAAAGGAAGCCTTTCTTATCCTTTCTTAATTCTAGTGCCATCCTTCTTTTATTTCCTATTTATCCTGTATAAGCTGTTTGCACATATTAGTCCATCTGTTTTCTCCTCCATTAGATTGTGAGCTCTGAAAGGGCAGCAACTGTCTTCTATTTTTTTTTTTTGTATCTCAGTACTTATTTAGCATAGGTCATGAGCATTTAATAAATGATCATTAACTAACCTTAGGATAAAATGTAAGCTCTTTGACAACTTGGCATCTAAAACCCTTCATAGTCTCTTTTCAAATTTACTTAACAGTGATCCCATTCAACCTTTCTCTCTATACATTCCAAATTGTAGCCAAACTGGATTAATTAGTTGTTTAATGAATCTGCCATTCCACTTATTCCCTGCCTCTGACCTTCGAACAGGGAGTCCCTCATGGCTGGAATGCACTTCCTCCTCACTTCTTGTAAAGACCTTTCTTTCACTCTCTTCTCAGCTTTCACTCTCCATGGGAAACTTTTCTGACCCTTCTAATTAGTGTTTTCTTCTTCCTCAAATTATATCATTTTCATTTCACTATGTAAATATTGCATTAGGGTAATGGCGATAGAGTGGATAAAGCACCTGATCTTGGAGCTAGTAAAACTCATATTTGAACTTCAAGCTTACCTCCATATCTCAAAATTCCTAATTTTCTGCAAGCCCTGGATCAAACATCATTTTCTGAATGATGTCGCCTAATCTCAGTTCTCCCCCCCTTCTCCAGTTGACACTGCCTTCCCCTAAAATTATCTCATTTTATATATTTTGCATTTTCACATGTAAGCATATAGATGAATATACACATATCTAGGAGAGCCAGGAGCTAGACTGGACTATAGAAAATACCTAGAAGAGTAGCATAGTTTCTGATTACCAAGGACAAGGAAATCTAGTTTAGATGACAGAGTTGTAGGTGAAGGAACTCATAAATGAATTGAGATTCCCACAAATTCTAAGAGTTTCATTTACCTCAAACTAGATATCTATAGGGGCCAAAGAAACTAAAAGTCTACATCTACTGTGGCAATTAAGTCAATCCATGGCTAGATTTTATTCAGAGTAGGATAAGACACTGATTTATAAACATTTCTATAGTTAAGGGGATTTATAAACATTTCTATAGTTAAGGGGTCTTCTTTTTCCTTTGCTTTCTAGCAAAACTTCCTTCTGAAAGATTCCAATCCTCTCTCTACTGAGGAAAGAGGTGATGGATGTTTCATACACAATCTGTGGCCATGTGGAGGGCTGGCAGGTGCTATCCAACTCAGGAACTTGGAAAATACCAGTGGGTCTGAAGCAAGTAGCAACTAGATAACCCAGAAGAAGAAGGAAGGAGTTGCAAATGTTATTCTTTTTTTCCATGTTTTTTCTATTTTATTCTATATGATCTAATAAACATCTGGCATTATAAACAGGTTTAACTTTTTTAATTTGTTGATAATCAATGTCCTCAACCAGACACTGTAACATATGGTCTCACCTGACAGAACTTCCCCTCTGTGAAGTTCTTCAATAGACATACACATATCGGATCATAAGATTTCTTTAGCATCTATTACATATTACAAATTCTGAAAATGATTGTAATCACTGTGAAAAATATTCTATACTGTGAGTTGCCCCAAGACTCACATTATCATTATAAGACCCCCAGTTCACATGTATGGTTGGATACAAGGAAATAGGTCTAGATATAAAAAGTAGATCAGATAGGAAAAACTGATTTTGTAATAGAAATAAAGAGGATAATAGAAATTAATAGAATATAAAAATAAATAAGAAATAACTGATAGTTAGACTGGGAGCAAGGAAGGCCCAAGACTGTCATTAGTGACCCAGTATTTTAAATTCCACCTTATACTTACTACTCTGAACCTCAGTTTACTCATCTTTGAAATGGAGATAACAATATCATCTACCTTACAGGATTGCTGTGACAGTCAAACAAGATTATATATATAAAAGATCTGGAGCAGTGGGACATAAAGAGGAGAGAGATGTCCCTGAAGGTAAGAAGAGCTAGCTTTAAATTCCATTACTCACACACACTGGCAGGTAACAACACCCTGGACAAAGTCACATTACTCCTCAGAGCTTTCTAGAAAACTGCAAAACCATGAATTACAGAGAAGATGCAGACCTGTTTTGCTAAAGGAAGATTCCCTACCTGGGTATTCTTTCTATCAATGAAATCACAAGTCCAGTTCCTATGGCTAAGTGAAGCATTACATATAAATTTCAGCTGTTGTTACAATAATAACTCTTGCTGTTAGACTGACTCAGTTTTTATTTGCAAATATAAGAAAGATTAAAATGATTAAATGGAACTCTCCTAATAAAAAGTTGCAGTGAAATGTAAATTGTTTACTTTTTTTTTCTTTAATTATCACAGAGGTTTATGTTAAAATTACAGCAGCAACAAGAAAAAAAAATCTTTGTTCTTGCTCATTTCAAGAATATCATTTTCCAAGTGCTCAGAACTATCCAAGAATTCACATGTGGAAATACCAGTCCCTGTCAGGTCCAGTTCTGGAACCTGGGGACTGAAGTGAGACACCTGCCTCATGACACAGTGGCATCCCGGATAGAAAGGGAAGACACATTTCTATCAAGAGGGTGGGAGGCCATCATCTGAGCTACCTTTGTGTGAGATAGTGTAAGCATCCAGGCAAAGACAGCCGGTGCTGAATTGCATGAGAGCTCCCTTAATTCTGCTCACAGTGATCTCTCTTGCACAATTACCTCTCCTGAATGAAACCATCTTGGATATGGACAAAAGTATGGAGAGCAGTGACTTAATTTTTTGATTAAAAAAAAAAGAATGATTTATAATAAGTCCATAGGAACATTCTGTACCTATCTCTTTTCTGATTAGAGAGGTGGCATGGAGCCTGGCTCATTAAGCAGAAGTAATGAGCCAGTCCGTGTGCCACCTCTAATTAGAGAAAAGATACAGTAGGTACAACTGTACCTATAAATTGATACAATAAAGATTAAAAATATTTTAACATATCTTTTTTCTACTATAATCATTAGAGAACTAATATTCAAAATGAAAAAAAAAGCTAAAAAAATAAAAATAAATTTCCAAAGAAGCATTTTGCCATAAGGAATCAAGATTAAATTTTGCTTGATTCATTTAATAAAACCTCATATTAAAGTCCATGCTTCCTATATTGAAGAAGTACTTCAACATTTAGTATATTGAAAAGATTAAGACTTAGTCATCCTAAGAAGCATAGAATAGACAAATCTTATTACTCAACCATCAAAAGTTTTCGGGGGGAGCACTTTGGTGCACTATAACCCTTTCTAGTGGAAACTAAATTTAGAAAAGACTCTCATCATTTAATTTGGTATTGTGATACTAGGGCCTCTCCTTATGGGTTTGGGGTGGGGAGAGGAAGGGAAATCATGATCACATCAACCCTGTCATTGTTCCTGGAAGGGGGTGTGTCAATCTAATCCCCTATGGTCTAATTCACTATCCCTGTACAGTTCCTCTATTATGTGTATTGTCTCCCCAAATTAGCTTCTTGAGATCAGGGACTTGGTTTGCTTTTGCTTTTATCTACATCCTCAGTATCTAGTTCAGAGCTAGGATGTGTTTAAAAGTGCTTTTTTTATCCATTCATTCAGATTATGCTGATATAATGAGTTATATGCAGAAGACTTTCTTGTAAAATGATTATAAAACATAGAATCTAAAAAATAGTTCTTTTCCCTAGAAGAGGGAACTTAGAGTGAGTCCGTACCCTCCAAACAAGACAGGGAGCTGAGCAGAGCATAGCTCATGTCAAGGAAAGCTCTCCACTCTGGACGACAGTTATCAGGATACTACTAATGAAAAAGCTGTCAACAGTTTATCAACAGGTATTTTTTAAAGTATGCGAGGCACTGTGCTAAGTTCTGGCCATACAAAGAAAAGAAGAAACATCAAATGGCATGAATTTTGTAAAAGAAGGGAAGAAAAACATTAATAAGCATGGAGGAGAAAGAAGGAGGTTATATCGCATAATCTCTCTGGGGCTGAACAGCCCTATGAGAACCGTGAAGTCCGGAGGTCAGTCTAGGTCATCAGGGAGAGAAATTAATTTCTTAATGAAGCTGTGGAGTGTGATGGAAAATTACTGGACTTGGAGTCAAGATACGTAGGAAAAACAATAATAATCAGTAATTTAACCTTTTCAAAGACGTTTTACACTTATCTTATTTGGTCCCATACAATTATCCTGTGAAGTAGGAGCCATAGGTATTATTTCTATTCTACAGATTAGGAGACTGACGTTCAGAGAACCTCATGCTCACAAAGCTTAGTAGTTCACAAGCTAGATGTGAACTGGATATTCTGTTATCTGATATCCTTGATTCCAGGTTTAGGATTCTATATACCATGTATTCATGGGCCACTACCTCTCAAGTTCTTTACGTATAAACTAGAGACAACACTAACATTACTTACCCCTCAATTTGCAAGACTTACATTATTCAACTCATAATCTTATGGAAACAGAAAGTTGAAAAGCTTTCAATCAAGGACTTATGATTGTGTGTGTGACATCTTATAGCCCTCCATCATTGGTAACTATTAATATTTTTATTATTATATAGGTTGCGAAATTGCCCATAATTGATAATTACAATTGTGATCCAAGCATAGAAGGGAGGAGCAATAACTTAAAAACATTCCTACAGAAAGGATGGGTTGGCATTTACAGTGTCAAACTTATATAGAAAATAAATCCCTGTTGGCTGTACACTAATTTAGAAAGCCACAAATTAACATTATATATATATATAAATTGCATTTTATTTATATTTATTTTGTTAAACATTTATCAATTACATTACTAGGGAGTTTTGTTGACCTCAAGTGTGATATTTCTGGTCTAATTCCCTAAAAAGGGGAAGAGTAGAACAAATAGCAAAACTCTCAACTACCAAAAAGAAGGTTGAAAAGGATGAGCCACTTGGGCCAAATAGTATGAAGTTCAAGAAGAATAATTCTTGCAGAGGTCTGAGGGGGATCCAAGCAGGAGTGTTCTGGAACCCTCTCAAACTGGCTATGGAGAGTCAATTCTTTCAGTGTGAACACTTACCTCAGAAATCAGGAAAAATAACAAATTAGAGACTGAAATATTATTTGTTGATTGCCTAAATTTAGGAAAGTTATGGAGAAAATGTAACTAGTGCAGATAAAATTCTTGTGTGTATGCTGTGTACATTTCTCCACCCTGCCCCAAAGAACCAGTTTTTAACCTTTTACTAGCAACTCATTTGTCTAAGCTTATCTAAATATAGGACACACACAATCACAATAAAAACTACCCAATAAAATCAACCACCCATTTTTGGGTGATGTTCATGCCACACAAATGGGAAAAGTTGATACTTCTGAATGATGGTCTAGTACCTCAAATGTGACCAACAAGTTGGGAAAATACCATCTAATTTCTCCTTAATATGCAAAATAATTTAATACTCAGTTTCACTTTGGTTCACCATAACACCCCCCCCTCAGTGGGTTTTTTTTATCTTGGCAAGGCAATGGGGTTAAGTGACTTGCCCAAGGTCATATTGCTAAGTAAATATTAAGTGTTTGAGGTCAAATTTGAACTCAGGTCCTCCTGTCTCCAGGGCTGGAGTACCATTCGCTGCACCACCAAACTGCCCTCAATTTACCATAAAACCTTTATATAAGCCCAGTTCCTATCTGCTAAATCGTGATAAGTCTCATTTCAAGGAAAGATCCAAAATAGATGCTTATTTACATTGCCAAATGCTTCAAAACATTCACATCAGTGTGTTTAAGCACTCAGGCTCACCATCTTTAAAATAATGATTTGACCGACACTTTTTTTTCAAGAAAATATAGGATGAATGAAACATAATAGCCTTCAAGTTCTGAAACTTACCATTTGAACTTTGTCCAATTCTTACAGCCCCAGGGGCAAGATCTGTAACTGGACCACTGAGAGCTCTTACATCAAAAGCTGTATGGTCATCTTCCAAACCATTGATGAAGAAACTGATTTTTGTATGATGAACCTATAAAGAAATCATCATTATTAATCATTTTTAATTTCTTAAATTAAAAATTTAATCTTAAATCTTAAAATAATAAGTTAAAGTTTAGAACTAAATAGTAATTGAGCTATTTAATCAATCATATTGCTAGTTTGATAAAAAATCTAAAGCATCAACATTTAATTCAGACAAACAGAAAGATACTTTTCAATAGCACAGTCTTGAAAATGTTGTCTTCATAGTTATCCCTTCACATTAACAAATTTAGAGAACTGATGGAAAAATTTAGGGAAAGTGAAGTTGATTGGTTCAGAAAATGCATAAATTAGACAGTGTAATGGAAAAGGCACTGAACTAGTAGACCAAAAGAATCAAGTTCTAGTCTTAGATCCATCACTTACTATACAAATATCATAAATATAGCATTTATCCCTGAAAGAGACTTTAAGGTGATATACTGCTAACTGTGCTAAAAGGAATATTGAACAAATAATCAACTGGCAATCATTTATTAAGCATCTATTATGTGCTTAGCAATGGAGATACTAAAACAAAAAAAAAAGAAAGGCAGGAAGGAAAGAAGGAAGGAAGGAAAGAAGGAAGGAAGGAAGGAAGGAAGGAAGGAAGGAAGGAAGGAAGGAAGGAAGGAAGGAAGGAAGGAAGGAAGGAAGGAAGGAAGGAAGGAAGAAGAAAGAAAGATGGGAGGGAAGGAGGGAGGGAGACAGACACAGTCCTTGCTCTCCAAGTACTTACATTCTATCTGCCTCCCTGCATCTTCTTTCCTTCATCTAATAAACAGAGGTGACAATTTGCAAATCTTTTACTCAAGGGCTCTTAACTAGGTACTTGTAATAGTTTTAAATGTGATTCACAAACCTAAAGCCCTATGTAAATTCTTCCTATTATTTTTGATTAAATGTTTTATCAAATAATTTTTATATTTGTAGATAATAATTATAGTAATTATAATTATATTAAGGCATAGAAATGGGTTGAGTAAACCAATGTAATCCAATAAGCATTTATGAAGTGCCTACTGTAGGCACGCACACTGTGATAAGCACTAGTGATACAGTTAATAAAAAGACAGGCCCAGGAGTACCTGAGTTCAAATGTGGCCTCAGACACTTAATAATTACCTAGCTGTGTGGCCTTGGGCAAGCCACTTAACCCCATTTGCCTTGCAAAAAGCTAAAAAAAAAAAAAATGAAAAAAAAGACAGGCCCTTCCCTCAAGGAGCTTATATTCTAAAGAGGGAAGACAATATACAACAGGAGGCAGGACAGCAATGGGGGGGAAAGGGGGGGTATACTAGGAAAGTATAAAACCAGGCCCAACAGAGTGGAGTGATCATTTAAAAATCTATCACCATAAAAAGGGTAAGTCTAGATCAATGGTGTCAAACTCAAATATAATTGGAACCCTGAGGCTGCACAATGACTTAGAAAAACCACAAATTTACATTATGTGCATTATATTTTATGCTACTATATACAACCTATTGTGTACAATTATAGATTATAATTACAGAGTATATACAAAATTAATACAAGGTATTTGGGAGGAGTGGAACATTCAACAAAATTACCAAATTTTCAAAGAGTGGTGAGTGAGTAGAGGAAGATAATCATAACTTTTGACATGGTGAGTTTGATATGTAGGTGATTAGTTTGAAGTACACCAACTAGTTGGGTGGTACAGGCCTGGAGCTCAGGCAAGACACTAGGGTATGTGAATACGGGAATCATCTTCGCAGAAATAAGAATGAATATAAATAGAAATTGCTCAAATGAGAGAGAATAGAGGAGAAAAGGACCCAGGATAGAGCCAGGACAAATAATAAGGAACCATTATATAAAAAAGGGCCCAGTAATAAGCAACAAAGAAGAAATTTCTCTGCAGGTTTTAGGATTCCAAATCCACTCTTCTGTCTTTTCAATTACACTTAAAAATTTTCTGTTTCGATTTCCTCAGTTATAAAATGCAAATCAGATTAGCTGTCCAAGCTATTTCACAAGGTTGTTGCAAGGAACAAGTTAAAAGAATGTTCAATTGGGAAGTTGTGAAAACTATTCATCAGTTGTATGTATAAAGTGGTAGTATTAAAAGGAGAAATCACAAAAATAATATTGCTCGTTGGCATTATTTACATTTAGAACATATTATTACTTGTAACAAATTATATTATAATGTTCTTGAGGGCAGAACCATTCCTTAATTATCTTTATGTCGGTACATATTGCATAGTCTTTAATAAATGCTTCAGTGACTAAAAAGCTTTCATCACTGCCTGAATTTATAAAATAATGGAAGGATTTCTGGATTCATTGGAGTTCAGAACTGCCCCTGCTAATGCAAGTCCCAAACCATCTGCAATTCAATAGAGAAATCAGAGGAAGAAAAGTAGACCAATAGTTCATTTGACAGACAGAGAAATTGAGGCTTAACTTAAGGAATTTGATAAAGTCACACAAGGTAGTTTGAACTCAATTCCTCTGATTCCAGAGTCAATACTCTGAGGCATATAGAAGTTAAATGACTGGGGTGGCTAGGTGGCCCAGTGGATAGAGCACTGGCCTTGGAGTCAGGAGTACCTGAGTTCAAATCTGGCCTGAGACTCTTAATAATTACCTAGCCATGTGGCCTTGGGCAAGCCACTTAACCCCATTGCCTTGAAAATATCGTAAAAAAAAAAGTTAAATGACTTATTCATAGTGAAGGTATATTGTGACAAATGGTATCATTGATTCCTAATTCCAAAGTATTCCTGATCAGGGATTCCTAACTCCAAGAATAACAATTTTTTTTTTTTACTATAGTATTCTGCTTTAGTAAGGGGCAAAATGAATAGAATCTTGGACCTGAAGTCAGAAAGATTTGATTTCAGATCTGAACATAGACATTTACTAGCTGTGAGACTCTGAGCTTAACCCTGCTTGCCTGTTTCCTCTTCTGTAAAATGATCTGGAAAAGAAAATAGCAAGCCACACCTGTATCTTTCTCAGGAAAAGCCCAAATGGGGTCAAGGAAAGTGTACAATATTTTTAAAATAACTAGTTACTAGGCATGAATAACTCAGTGAGAACATCTCTATTGACTAAATCAAAAGATTAGAGTCTTTAGATTAGGTTAAAAAATTGGATTCAGGGGCAGCTAGGTGGCGCAGTAAATAGAGCACCAGCCCTGGAGTCAGGAGTACCTGAGTTCCAATATGGCCTCAGACACTTAATAATTACCTAGCTGTGTGGCCTTGGCCAAGCCACTTAACCCCATTTGCCTTGCAAAAACCTAAAAAAAAAAAAATGGATTAAATGAAGCAATGTTTCACAGAAGGTAAATTCAAATTGGTCGAAAAGATTTGGTAACACATGTCTAAAACCAGGAAAATAGTTTGAAATTGAGCATTCAAGAACAGAGAACCATTCTATCCAAGGGAGGCATCAGTGAACCAGGGAGTCTCCAACAGGCTTCTTGCACCTAGTCACCTGTTAGTCAGAGGACCTTATGAACTTTGGAAGACTGGAGAAATAAGGCTTTTTCATTGGCATGCTAACAGCATCCTACCATGTCCCCAGGATAGGACAGGCTGGCAGCACTGTCTGCATCAGGATCCAAGAACAAACTAGACATTGAGGAAAGAGATTAAAGACTATAAATGGACACCAGCAAAAAAGTTCTAACATGTTTGGGGAATACCAAATGTATGATTAATCCAACATACTGGTCCATTTAAGTGATACATCTAAAATATCTCTGTAGAAGCAGTGTAGTATTATGAATAAGGATCCGGGAACACCTAATTTTAAATCTTGCCTCTGGGACTGAATGGCTTTGTAATTCTGGGCAAGACTTTTAACCTCTTTGCTCCCCAAGTAAACTAGTTGTTATCAGTGTACTTTAGTGGAGAGAATTTACACAACAGGGAGTTATCTATACAAGTTTATCCAGATCAAAAATAAAACAAAACTCTCTTGAAATGTTAATCTTGTTTTGTTTATTTCCAGTGAGTTAGTGTGAACTGTCTGCCTTTCTCTCTCTCTCTCTCTCTCTCTCTCTCTCTCTCTCTCTCTCTCTCTCTCTCTTTCACCTATCTAGATCTCTGATTTCAGTAGAAAATTTTCCTTCAACGAAGATATGCAACTCACAGTAATAATACCAATGGCTGACACTTACACAGCACTTAATGTTTGCAAAATACTCTACATAGTACAATCATTGATCTTTACAACAATTATACATTGCTACTAACCAAGTTTTACAGATGAGGAAATTGAGGCATAATTGCTTATTAGCATCTGAGACAAGATCCAAACCAAATTTCTATCTTCAAATTCTGGATGATATTTGACCTTCGTTTTCAAAGAAAACCATGTCATCAGAGAGATGGTGCCATGACATGCACGTGAATTGGATTTGATTGAGGGAAAGTACTGTGCTAAATCATTAGCCTCACTTTCTCCTCTAGAGTCATGTTTCCAATGGCCAGATATGAATCTGGACAACTTGGAGATAGTCCTGGATGAAAGGCAATAGGGATTAAGTGATTAAGGGATTAGCCCAAGGTCACACAGTTAGTACAGATATGAGATCAGATTTGAACTCAGGTCTTCCTGACTTCAGGGCTGAAGTTCTTCTCACTGTGCCATCTAGAAGCTAATATTCTTAGAGATTCCCAGGTCCTAAAAAGTTGAATGATTTATTTATGCTCAAACAGCTACTGTGTGCCAGAGGCAAGACTTTAACCCCAGATCTTCCTCATTCCAAAGCTGGGTCTCTATTTCCTATATTGTGTTTCCTCTGAATGTGATTTCAATAGTTATATATGTATAAGTAGATAGGTAGGCATGTAGATATGCAGGTAAGTATGTGAATTTATGCACATATATGACTTCGCTAGCAACAAAACAAATTAGCTCCATTGCATAAGGGGAAAGAAAGGTAAATTAGAACTCCTTTGGTCAGTGACTAATAGCAAGAATTTATTAAGTACCTTTTATGTGCAAAGTGAATGAAAAGGAAAGACAGTTCCCTAATAATACACAACCTCAAATGTCTAATTAATTTGCTGGAAAAATCTTCTCCATAAAGTTCCTGCAGCTAGTATACACAAAATACCCAAATGATTGGTTGAATGTTTTTAACCAAACTAACTGGCTATTTTAATATGATATAGACACAGTTTTGGTCTATCTAACTTTCCTATGGCACTAAGTCTTCTTGACTGAAATATGAATGGAAATCACAATGTCCCCATGAACAAAAGAGTCTGAAGAGGGCAAACAAAAGACTTCAGAGGTTGTGTAATATCAGACAACTGCAAGGCTTAACCTAAATAGTTGATTGTTTTAAATTCAAACATGGGCAACCTAGATATGATCCCACTGTTCCTAAAGTCTTGACAAATTGATCACCTTTTTAGAAACAGCTTGTAATTTGTCTATAAGATCACAACTTGGATGATTATGAGGGGCTTTTCCCCCTTAAAGACAAAAACAAAAACTATAGACTTGGAAAAATAATTACTGGCAACAACAGCTTTCTCCAGAGTTATCCAACGTAGTTTTTTTCCTACTCCAAATGAAACTCTCTTAATTTTCACTGCTTTCTTTCTTTAAATATCACTGACCAAGACACTAGATTTTATTTAATTCTCAAAAAAAGACTGTCACATACATGAAGTTGCATGAGGAGGAACAGTTATTCTGCCTTTTTTTGCATCCCATTTTTTACAGCCTGTTACTGTCATTTGGTGTTTGACTGTTATCATTATAAAAGATACAGGCTTTTCCACTTTGTTATTTGTAGCATTATCTCATGTTTTACAACATCTTTGTACAACATGCAGGCACATGAAATATAACTAGTGAAAAGTTCTCGGTGGTATTAATGCATAAAAAAGAATGTGGTTCCATCTCTACTGTCTTTGCCCAGCCAAAAGCTGATGAACAGCCAATTTTCCTTTATCACATTAGCACAGCCATGAGGGAAACACATTTGTTCTAGTCAGCTACACTAAAGATACTATTACCAATCTAACATATACATGTTTTATATCAGCAGTATTCTCCGAGTATGAGAGAGCCAACAATATATTAACACTACCATGACAGTTTATTTAAGAAAAGAAAATTGTCTCTGTAGAGGGACAGAAGTTAGAAATGTATGGCGGAAAGCTCAGTGTCACTGGTCTAATAAAGGTAATAATTCTTAGGCTTTCTTTATAGCAGGTAACACTCCTGTGACAGTTCTGTCATATCATTCAAATAAAAATGTTGTCTTTTACAAGTTTAAGTGCACCTTTATTTTGAGTCAGATAGAAAGCATGTTTTTGATTTTCTTCTTCCACTGTATTATATCCATAGTCAAGAGTTCAGGACCTTTTTTTTTTTATCAACTTATCACAAATTTGCTTACTAGAAGAATTCAGTGTCATGTATACCAGGTTCTAAGAAGATAAGGTATGCTTGCTTTTTTCTTAAAACCTTAAGAAAAAAAGATGACTAATGATGATCTTATGACTTTTTTTCCTCCCATTGCTGCTACCCCCTCCCAAATCTTTTTATATAAATAAGATAAAAATTGGTTTGGATTTTTGAAACACATTTCATGCACTAAGTATCTCTGGACCACTTTACAATTCTGATCGGGGTGCACAGGCTCGACAAATAATGAAGGCTAAGGTGGCAGTTCTGCTTCTGGCAATAGCTCATTCTGATGATCCCCTTGCCAGATATCAAAGGGGATAGGAATATGCAAGATAGAGTTTCTGATTTGTTAGAGAAAAAAACCTCCCTACCTACTTCTTTCACTTCACTAAGCAAGTTAGAGGCAAATGTGGAAAAATATGGATGGTTTATCTTAAATGCAGTCACAGTATCTAGGAAGTCTTTATATCCTATTTAAAGAGTATAAAGAAACCTTAGAAAGAAGTAAGATGTCAGGTCTTTCTCTAGTCTTCATTCTGTTGACATCTCATTTTTAATTTGCTACTATTTTGATTAGGTCACCTTTAGGTCTCTAGAAAGAACTCTATTGGTCCTTTCTGGTTTAGAAGTATGTTACAAAGGAGAAATATGCTTCCTTTACCACCCTCCCATAGTCTCTTCTGCTTAAGCAGAGGAGAGTACGAATCAATGGAAAATAGACCCACAGAAGAGCAGTGTGGACATCAGGAAATTAAAATAATCAAATCTATTTTGAAATAAATGTTGCAATGCCCCCATGAAAATGAGTTGTGGTCTAGAGACACACTGAAGCTCTTTTTGTAATCATTCAAATTCAGCTACCTTTCATCAGTTTATAGGCAATGATTGCTTAAAGGTTGAACTATAAAGAAAATGCCATTACATGGGCTTGCTTCATTCTTGAAGGAGAACAATGTTTCCATGAGAGCAACCAGGTGATACAGTAGATAGAGCACTGGACTTGAAACCAGAAAGACTCATCTTTCTGAGTTCAAATATAGTCTCAAACACTAGTCATGGAACCCTGGAAAAGTCACTTAACCCTTAGCTCCCTCACATATAATATTGCCACTAGAGAAGGAATTGGCAAGTATTTTTGCCAAGAAAACCCCAAATAGGATCACAAAGAGTCAGATACAACTGAAACAAGTATGCACCAAACATCATGCTAGGCATTATGGGTCATACCAAGGCAGCAAGGTTCTGATATTTGCCCTAAAGTATATTTGCATTTATATATACATATGTATATGTATAACAAATTAGACATTATTTCAATCATTCAATAAATATCGTTTTAAGTATTTATTGTTTACAAAGTAAGAAGGACCCTATGACACAAAATTTAAAGGACAATGGAAGAACTAAAGACAGTTTATAAGTATTTATATACTCAAACATTATATACTGCATATATACATTTATGTATGTGTGCTTAAACAGATCCAGAATAGTAATTCCCTTTGTCCTTTCCTCTACCTCATAAAGGATGAAATCCTAATAAAGGTAAACCACAAATTGGTAGCTCTTTTTAAGGCAGCTAGATGGCCCAATGGAAAGACGTGCAGTCAAAAAGATCAGAGTTCACATCTGACCTCAAACACTTACCAACTGTGTGACACTGGGCAAGTCACTTTACTTGTTTGCCTTCTCAGCTTTAAAATGGGGATAATAATAGTACCCCCTCTTAGGACTGTCATGAGGATCAAATAAAATATTTATTTGCAAAGAGCCTAGTATGGTGTATGTATAGCCTCCACCACTTAGTTTCTTTATCAAGTCATTTAACCTAAAGGCTTTATTTTCCTCATCCAGTTGATCATTCTAAGATCCAATGACTCTATCTAGTCTCCTTCATTTTCCTTGCAAAGACATTCCATCTCCCATTTCATCTAAAATTCTCTTTCCTCACCTTTTCCTTCAGTCTTTCCTGACTTTTTTTCAAGAACAAACTAAAATTCTGTCTTCTAATTGAAAACTTTTAACTTCTTTATAAATGTTAATGCCTTCCCTCTACAACTATTTCCCATTTATCCTAGGTATATTTAGCTTTTACATTTTTGTTTCCATGTTATCTCTCCTATCAGATTGTGAGCTCCTTGCTCATTCCATCAGTGCTACAACCAGGGACAATTTGGGGCTATCTGCATTGGAGAATACCATCTGTACCTGGAGAAAGAATTGTGGAGTTTGAACAAAGACCAAAGACTATTACCTTCAAATTAGAAAAACAAAATGTTATCTTATTATGTAATTTTGCTATCTCATACTTTATATTTCTTCCTTAAGGATATGATTTCTCTTTTATCATATTCAACTGAGATCAGTGTATACCATGGAAACAATGTGAAGACCAACAGAATGTCTTCTGTGGGGTGGGGGGAGGGAAGCAAGAATGAGGGGAAAATTGCAAAACTCAAAATAAATAAAATCTTTCTTAAAAAAAAAAAAGACTGTGAGCTCCTTGAGGAAGGAACTATTTTTTTTTCATTTCTTTGTATCCTCAGCACTTAGTACAGCAACTGGCATGAAGTTGTTATCCAGTTTATGACTGCATTTCTAGACAAAGATACAACAATGGTTTGCCATTTCCTTCTGCAGGTCATTTTACAGCTGAGAATACTGAGACAAACAGGGTGAAGTGACTTGCCCAGAGTAACACAGCTAATATCCAAGATCAGATTTGAACTCAGGAAATGAGTTTTCCTGACCCCACTGTACCACCTAGCTGCCCAACTGGAACATAGTAGGAGTTAAATAAATTTGTGTTGATGATTCTGACTCATCTGTAAAATAAAGGAATTGAACTTGACAGTTACAAAGAACCTTTCTAGTTTGAAATCTATGATTTTTTTGTTCATAATTCCTTTATCTTTCCCCCATTTTCCCTTACAATTATTTTAGAATAATCCTTTTTAATCTTTATCCAAATCCCCTCCAGTTTTTTCTCTTCCATTTAAAAAGTATGGGACTAGAGAAAACACTCACAGATCTCAGACAGAGCATAAAGAAAGGATGAAAATGATGGATGTTGAATTCACCCTTATATTCTCAGGAAGTAAGCCAAGGGGCTGGTAAGAGATGTGAACTCACTACTGACCCAAAGTCAGAAGTGCTATCACTCAAACACTTGACATGTGCATGGATATATAGGAAATCATTTCTGCATACCATCCAGCACTCAAACTCCCTGCCAATATTCAGTAGATGTCTTTAAGATTCTGAGCAGCTGCCTTAAGTAGAAACTAAGACTTGTCATACAAACAAAGCTGAGTTAAAACTCTCATTTTTACTATGCATGAATTACCTCTGATGAAACCTGGAACAAAAGAAGAAGATGGGATACTGAGTCTTTATATTCCATTAAATAATAAATGGCTTATATCTAAGTTTTATATACTTAAAAGAAATACATGATTTACCATAAGTACTTATCATCCAGCCATTCTATGTCTTATTAGATTTTTTTTCAGCTCCAATACCCAGTACTGAGGAAAAACTTATTAAAATATTTCTGATAAACTAAACGAAGGGAAAAATTTTCAGGCCAAAGGAAGACTATGCATCACTTTAACCACTCTCACAGTACAGTATCATGCAAGGCATTTTGAATTGTCTTATTCTTTAAAAAAAAAATTCTGGAACTGAAAGAAAGGTCTTCACAATGACCCTTCCTTGAAGGGTTTGCTCTATGCCCTAAGGCATGCAAGATAATAACGGTATGAGTAGTTACTGTTCATCCAGTGAGGGAGTGACATGCCCTTTTACTTTGGTTGAAAAAATGGTACTAGCAAATATTTATTCTTTTGAAGGTTGGAAGTCTGTCAGCCCAGGAAACTATAAGTATCACTTTATTTATCCATCAAATAAGGAACACACAGCTAACATCTTCCTTTTCCTAATCCCCACAAGACTGTGAATCTGAGTGAGATGTTGCCGCTTTCTTGGCCCAAGAAAAAATGAATTGCTTTTATAACCATTTTAGTATTTCATATCAAGAGGCTTCCTTCCAACTATCAGGTCAGAAATGAGTACTGATTTGAAAGTGGCCCTTTCAGGTTGCCTTCATCTGCTCTGTATATATCTTGTATATACACTGAGTTATTTCCATCTTATCTCCCCCTCAAATATGAGTTCTTTAAGAGCAGGAACTGATTTTTGCCTTTCTTTATATCCCAATGGTATCTGACCAATAGTAAGGACTTAAGAAACACTGTTTGACCAATTGATGAAACTAATCTTTAATCACCTTGTTATATTTATCATCATATTGCATATTTATTTAGTCCCAAATTCCCCTTTCATGTCAATCAATATTTAGTCATTTCCTACTATGTTCCAGGCTCAGGACTGAGTTCAAAGAAAGGCAAATGATAATCCTTGCTTGCTAGAAGCTCACCAAAGACAACATGCAAGCAATTATGTATAAACAAGCTACATAAGGGATAAATTGGAAATAATCAATGGAATGAAAGCATTCAAATTAAGGGGGATCAGGAAAGGATTCTTGTAGAAGATGGAATTTTAGCTGAGCCTAGAGGAAGGCAACAAGGCAGAGAGGAGAAGGAAGAGAATTTCAGGCAGAGGGCACATTCAATATAGATGGAATGTCTTATGTGAGCAAAAACAAGGAAGTCAGTATTACTGGATTTCAGAATGTGTGGAGGAGAGTAAGAAGTTAAAGTAAGAAGTTAAAAACCCCAGATTATAAAAAGCTGTAAAAGTCAAACAGAGGACTTTATTTTGGGTTCTAAAAGCAATAAGGAATCACTGAAGTTTACTGAGTAGTAGAGAGATGATATGGTCAGGTCTGCACTTTAGGAAGATCATTTTGAGAGTACGGTGGAGGATGGACTAGGATGGGACAGTGAGCAAACTATTTCAATACTCCAGACCTGAAGTGATAAAGACTTGTACCAGGACAGTGAAAGTGTCAGAGAGAAGGAGATAAATTAGAGGTATGTGACAAAGATCAGTAAGCCATGACAAGGGATTTGATAGGAGGGGTAAGAGAGTGAGAAGTCAAAGACAACTCTTAGACTCCAAGTCTGGGAGACTAGGTTCCCTTCATGGGGAATACCACATGGTCATAAAATATTACTTACACAGTAGGGGTGTGAGTCAAACAATCATTCTTCCTTCTGGCTTAGGCTAATTTCAACATGTCTAAAAGTTTGCCACGAGCCAAAGGGGAGTGGTACAGAGCAAAGCAAAACGGAACTGAACTAAGCATCAAAAACTGTCTTTGCCTTCCAGGAAAAAAAAGTAATGTCTGAGGACACTATGAATATCTTAATTGAAGAGCCAGCATTTATATATTCCTTTAAGGTTTGCAAAACCCCTTATAAATATTATCTCATTTGATCTTCACAACAACCCTGGGAAGTAAGTGATATTATTATTCCTATTTTACAGATGAGGAGTTAGAGGTTAAGTGACTTGATCAGGTAGTTAGAATATATCTAAGACCAGATTTGAACTCAAGTCTTCCTGACCAGAAGAGGTCTAAGACCCTATTCACTCTGCCATGTAGCTATCCAATTGAGAGGAAAAATAAAAAAAAAAATCACTGATGATAACAATAAAGGAAATAGTATCAAAATAGGAAAAACTGATACTACAAACACAGACAATGGGTTACATGATGGAACAAACCACTTTTTGAATGATGTTACAACAAATTATAGAATTCAGTTCATTGTCTTTTACTTGCAACTTAATTGTATTGTTCATGTTGCCCATTATCCTCTTCCCAGTTCTCTTAAAAACATTCCCTATGTATTCTATTGTAAAAGCAGTGAGTATTCATGTAAGTGTAACTAGACTAGCTATTGTCATTTAAATATTGGAGTAAATTGCTATACATTAGCTCAAAGAGAGACCCTGATCTTCATAACTAGTGAAGGCTTAAGCACAGAGTCTGTGCTTGGATTGTACTGAGAATAGACTTCACATGCTCAAGGTGCAGGAGCAGATAATATTTGTCCCTCATTCTCAAAGAAGATCATGACATTGGGGAGGAGATGCCATGACAAGCATATCAATTGGATTTGATTGAGGAGGATGCTGTGCTAAGTCACCAGCCTCACTTTCTCCTCCAGAGTCATCTGGGTCCAATGGCCAGATGTGAATCAAGATGACTGGAGATGACCCTGGATGCCAGACAATCAGGGTTAAGTGACTTGCCCAAGGTCACACAGCTAGTAAGTGTCAAGTGTCTGAGGTCATTTTCGAACTCCCAACCTCCTGAATCCAAGACCAATGCTCTATCAAATGCACCACCTAGTGTATTGAAGGTCATCATTCAGAGGTACATGGCAGTAGTTATATATTTACATTGTGACCAAAGAGCAGAGAGCCCCCACCCCCCCCCCACCAAGAATGAATAGACTTTCCCAACTTTAGGAACTATCTCAAATAATCCCAACCATGAAGGGGCTCAAATTTGAGAGTTTAAGTACAAGTTTCTCCAGACAGAGACGACTTCTTGTACATTATAAAGAAGGAAGAAGAATGCCAACACAGTCCCTACAATTGGAGGACTGAGGACAGACCAAACACTGTGGAAGAGGTAGCCAGGAGATCTGAGATTTAGCAATGATTCCTATTGTTTCTATGAATTGTTAGGGTAGTGAAGGTCACTCAGCCATCAGCAGTTCACAAAATATCTTTGCCACCTGAAAGAATCCAATATGTGACTAAGGAATATCTCTCTGTTTGGGCACAGGTTTCTCCTGAGTCCTTTTTGCATAGGCATTTTCTGGGTGGGTGGAATAGTTGTTCCATACACATTACCCACAATGTTCATTCAGTGTCTGTGTGGGAGCTGGCAACTATACTATTGACTGACACTTGGAAAAAGTTTCTTGTTGAAAATTTCTCCTGATGAAAAAAAAAGAAAAATCCTACATGTTCCAAAATAATCGTAGCAGCTCTCTTAGTAGTGGCAAAGAATTGGAAATTAAGGGCTTCCCATCAATTGCAGCATGGCTAAACAATTTAAGGTACATGCATATTATGGAATACTATTGTTCTATAAGAAACCATAAATGGTCGGACACTAGAGAAGCATGGAATGACTTATGGGATCTGATGCTAAGCAAGGGAAGCTGAACCAAGAGAACAACGTACACATCACTGACACTGTGAGATGAACAACCTTGGTGGAAGCAGTTCCTCTCAGCAGTTTAGAAAGAGCTAGGTCAACTGTATTAGCCTGGATATGGACTATATTATCCCTATCCAGAGGAAGAAAAACGAAACAAAACAAAACATACACACACAAAAAAAATCTGAATCTGATGAACACTTTATAAAAATTATCTCTTATGTATCCTTAATCCTAATTCCTCATACTCAGAATTACTAATCTGTAAATTTATTTATCAAAATATGTATGTGCATTGCTAATCTGACTGTTCAATGCTGAGGGGTGGGGGGTGGGAAGGGAGGGTGGAAGGAAATTAAAAACATACATGTGCAAATGGATAAAAATAAATAAATTAATAATAAATAAAGAAAATTTCTCCTGAGTAAAACCCTCCAGAGCACAGAAGACAACTAGCAAAAGAGAAATATGTACTTTTCGGTGGGGATATATCCCCAGAATCAAACCTGGTAATCCAAAGTGGAACCTTTGGGTCCTGAGTTACCATATTAAATTTATAAAGCACTTTTCCTCAAAACTTTAGGAGGTCTGGACAAAACTGTGAGAAGCTTTTCTGAGACTATATATATACTACATAAAGTACTATATAAAGAGTAGGATGAGAAAAACAAAGGACTTGCTGGAACTGAAAAAGATGAGGAACAGGAAGAAAATATAGCAGATTTATTTCCAAAATTTTTTCCAATGCAGCAAAAAATATATATACAAAACCAAATCCTGATGGGGAAGAAAGGAAAAGAAAGGTGTGTGTGTGGGGGGGGGGGGTGTTCAAGGAAAGGAAAAAACCAGTTATTTGTCCAGTTCAGGTCAGTATAGGAAGATGGACAAAGAGGTCTTTGTAGTCCTTAGGAACAGAATTTGAACAGAAGCACTTTTAGAACATTCCAGTGCCTAGAGATTATCCAAGGGCAAGAATATGTTCAAGACCCCATAGCAAGTTTGATCTAGTTCAGAGTACCAGAATAGACAGCAGTTAGAAGCTCTGTCACGGAGGACTTCTGGGATGGAGCCAAGATGGTGGTGTGAAGCTAACATGCCACGGAGCTTTTCCCTACCAAAGATAAATGAAGCCTCTCCTCTGACATTAACACCATAGATCCCACCAAGAAAAAGAGAAGATTCAAAGAAGTTTTAAACAGTAGACATTGTAGAGGATCTTCAGTGAAGGTCTATCTCTTTGGAGGAAAAGGGAAAGTAAAACCCAGGAAGTGGGGGAGCAGGAAAGCCAACAAGAGGCTCTTAGCCACAAAGCAATCCACATCCCAACAGCTTGACAACAGCAGAGGTCCCAGCAGCTAGATAACAAGTATTAACAGGGAGGATCCCAACCCTAAAAAAGTCTAAACCCTTGGAACACCAAGGCAAAAGGAACGACTAGGTCAGAAACAAACCACTTGCTAAGTCAGAACTTAGTCATAAAGAAGGAAATAAACCTCTGCAAAAACAAAGCCTGGACTGCATGGGCAACATCTTGGCCATCAACAAGCCAGGGATCAGACCCCAACCACAGCAAAAAAAAATAGCTTGGATCTATACACTATATACCCCAGGAGCAGACCTAAAGCAACAAAGTTGAGGGGGGAGGAAAAAAGCTAAAGCAGTGCTCACTATGGAAAGCTACTTTACAGACAAAGATGATAACAATGCCATGTCTGAAGAAAAAACAGTATCAAAGCAGTCTATAAATTGGACTCCAAAACAAAAGTTCATCGAAGAGTTTAAAAAAGAATTTAAAAACCAAGAAGAGATGAAGTGGAAAAATGGAAAAAGAAATGGGAGTCATGCAGGAAAATTATGAAAAAAATGATCAGAGAATTCAACACCTTTAAAATGAAACACAAAAGTTAATTGAAGAAAATAAAACACTAAAAACTGGAATTAAACAAATAGAAACCAATGAATCAATGAGACAACATGATTCCATGAAACAAAATAAAAAGGCTGAAAATATTGAAGAAAATGCCAAGTACCTTTTGGAAAAAACAAATGACCTGGAAAATATATCCAGAAGAGACAATCTATGAATCACTGGACTACTAGAAATCCTAGATAAAAAAAAGAACCTGGAAAACATCTTGAAGGAAATTATCAGGGATAACTGTGCAAAGCTGCTAGAGCAAGAAAGCAATATAACCATTGAAAGAATATACAGAACCCCTCCAGAAAGAGATCCCAGGATAAAAACTCCAAGAGCTGTTATAGCCAAATACCAGAACTCTCAAAGGAGAGAATATTGCAGGCAGCAATTATAAAACAATTCAAATACAAATGAAACACAATCAAACCCACACAGAACCTATCAGCCCCAACAATGAAGGACCAGAGGTGGAATACCATATATCAGAAAGCAAAGGACCTGGGATTACAGACCAGAATGCACTACCCTGCAAAATTCAGCATATTGTCAGGGGAAAAAAATGGATGTTCAACAAAACAGAGGACTTCCAGAATTTCCTGGCACAAAGACCAGAACTGAGCAGAGAATTCAATTACCAAATACGTGACTCAAGAATAGCATAAAAAAGATAAATGAAAAGGGGAAGGAAAAACAAAACAAAACATATGTTGATCAAGATCATTAAATTGTATACAACCCTAAAACAGAAGATATAACATTTATAATTCTTTAGAACTTTACTTCTCTTAAGATAATTAAAGGGTCAAATAATTGAAGAGAATGAACTCAAAAGATATGGGTATAGTTTCTCCATTGAATTGGTCCAAGATAACATCATTATGTTTGAATCAAAAGGCACTGATGAAAATTAGGGGTGCTGATTTTAAATTTAAGTGTCTCATAATCCTTTAACCCACATTAATTCTACTGTGCTGACAGATGAAAATAAATAAATAAATTTTATAATAAAAATGTCTACTATGCTGACAAAGTTTACTACCTTGTTCAGTAAGGGCATCATAAGCTGGGCAATCCTGATTCCATGTCTTTGTAACTTACAATTATATGTAAAATTCTCAGGTGAGACTGCCAGAGCTTCCCAGTACTTAGAGATGTTTAAGATACTGGCAGTTAAACACCTCAGGGTTTGACTTAAAGCACTTCACATAAAAAGGGGTTAAATACTCTGGGTGGGGAGGGGGGGGTAGTGTGAGAGAAAATAGACCCTGGGGGAGGGGGCACAAATAGTTCAAGAAATGATATGGCTTTAGATGATACCTTGGCTCATGAAAAAGACTGTGTATACTTCGAGAGTACTTGAAAGGTGGTGGAGAAAAAATGAATATAGTTATAATTTGATATAATCTGAGACAATGCTGCTTATCAAGCAAATAATCTGTGATGATAACTTGATAACAATATGAGCTTATCAGACAATCAAATAATCAAACTGTGATTGATGATACCTGATTAATAGTACTAGAGTGATAAATAAGACCAGTATTTATAATTTTAGAGGAAAAGGGAGAATGTGGATGCTGAATAAAGTCTTTACAAATAGATTTATCCCAGAAAAGGAATAAGATACAGTTCTACTTGCGTTTCAAAATCTACACTAATCTACAGGGAATGGAGGGATGGAGAACAGGAAGAAGGGACTCAAACAGAAAGGTAAGAAAATAAGTGAAAATAAACTGAAAGGTAAATTTTAAAAGAAAAATCAAAGGGGAAAGATAGTAAAATTTTGGTGAGGAGGAATAAGAAAAAAGGAAAGAGAAAAATATAAATGGAGAAAGATTGTATGGAGGGAAATAAACAATTAGTAATCTTAACTGGAAATGGCGTATAGGATGAACTGTCACATGAAACAGAAGTAGATAGAAGAATAGATTAAAAACCAGAATCCTACAATATGTTGTTTAGAGAAAGACATTTGAAACAGAGAGATACACACAGGGTAAAGGCAAAAGTTTGGAGTAAAATATATTATGCCTTAGCTGAAGTAAAAAAAAAAAAATCTAGGGTAGCAATCCTGATTGCAGATAAAGTAAAAACAAAAATCAATCTCATTAAAAGGGATAAGGAAGGAAACTACATCTTCTTAAAAGGTGTCATTGGTAATAAAGCTATATCATTGCTAAACATGTATGCACCTAGTGATATATAGCATCCAAATTCCTAGAGGAAAAGATGAATGAATTTCATGGAAACATAGACAGCAAAACTTCTCTCAGAACTAGATAAATCTAATCACAAAATAACAAGAAGCAAGTTAAGAAGATGAATGAAATCTTAGAAAACTTAGATATGCTAGACCTCTGGAGAAAACTTAATAGGAATAGAAAATTACCTAAGAAAAAAGTCTCCAGGTCCAGACAAATTTACAAAGTGATTTCTATCAAACATTTAAGGAACAATTAACTCCTATTCTATAGAAACTAATTTTAAAAATAGGAGAAGGAGTTCTGCCAAACTTCTTTTATGATGCCAACATAGTGCTAATATATAAACCAGGAGGAACCAAAATTGACAAAAAATTTATAAACCAATTTCCCTAATGAATATTGATGCAAAAATCTTAAATCAAATAAATAAATAAATAGATAAATAAATAAATAATTGAAATGAAATACAATTTTAACAATAAGACTACAGAAGTTATTACAATGTCAGGTAGAATTTATAGTAGATAGGCAAGGATGGTTCAATATTAGGAAAACACTCAACATAATTGAACATACCAATAGCAAAACCAATAGAAATCATCTGATTATCTCAACAGATGCTGAAAAAAAGCCTTTGATAAAATATATCAATTCCTATTAAAAACACAAGAAAGTTTAGGAATAAATGGAGTATTCCTTAAAATAATAAATGTTATCTATCTAAAACCCTCAACAAATATTATATGTTATGGGAATAAACTCAGAGAATTTCCAATAAAATCAGGAGTGAAATAAGGATGCCCATTATCACCATTACTAATCAATATAGTAATAGAAATGCTAGCTATAGCAATAAGAGAAGAAAAGGAAATTGAGAGAATCAAAATTGACAATGAGGAAGAAAAGTTTTCATTCTTTGCAGATGATATAATAGTATACTTAGAGAACTCAAGAAAATCATCTAAAAACTCCTTGAAACAATTAGCAAATGCAGCAATGTAGCAGGATATAAAATAAACCCATACAAATCATCAGCATTTCTATGTATGAACAACAAAGCCCAAGAACAATAGAAAGAGAAATTCCAATTAAATTATAGTCAACATTAAATACTTGGGATTCTTCTTCCCAAGACAAACCCAGAAATTATATTACCAAAATTATGAAGTTCTTCTCACCCAAATAAAATCAAATCTAAATAACTGGGAGAATGTCAATTTCTCATGATTAGGTGAAGCTAATATAATAAAAATGGCAATTCTACCCAAATTAAATTACTTTTTCAATGCCATACCAATCAAACTACCAAATAATAACTTGACTGAGCTAGAAAAATAGTAACAAAATTCATCTGGAGCAACAAAAGGTCATGAATAGCAAGGGAACTGATGAAAAAAAATGTAAAGGTAGTTCTACCAGATCTAAAACTATACTATAAAGTGGCAGCCATCAAAACTGCATGGTACTAGTAAAGAAACAGAGTAAAGGATCAGTGGATTAGAATAGGTTCAAAAAAAAAAAAAAGAAACAGTAAATGACTACAGTAATCTATTGTTTGACAAACCCTAAAACATTAGCTTCTGGGATAAGAACTCACCATCTGATAAAAATTGTTGGGAAAACTGAAAAATAGTATAACAAAAACTAGGCATAGACCCATATCTCATACCTTCTACCAAAATAAGATTAAAATTAAGTGTTAAATTAAAGTTAAAATTAACAAGATTTACACATTAAGAGTGACACCATAGAAAAATTAATAGACCAGAAATACTCTCTCTATCAGATCTATGGAAAGGGGACAGATTTATGGCCAAACAAGAAATAGAGATCATTATAAATCGCAAAACTTTCACTCTATTAAATTAAAAAATTTTTGTACTAATAAAATCAATGTTGTCAAAATTAAAAGGAAAGCAGAAAGCTGAGAAGCAATCTTCACAACTAGGATTTCTGATAAAGGTCTCATTTCTAAACTATATAGAGAATATCATCAAATTTATAAGATTCCAAGTCATTCCCCAATTGATAAATAATCAAAGGATATGAAGTGACAGTTTTCAAATGAAGAAATTAAAGCTATACATAATATGAAAAAATGTTCCATATCATTATTGATTAGAGAAATGCAAATTAATACAAATTAAAACAAATTAAAACAAAATTGAGGTATCATCTCACACCTATGAGATTGGTCAATATGAGAAAAAGGAAAAATGATCAATGTTGGAGAGGTTGTGGGACTATTAGGACATTGATGCATTGCTGGTGGAGTTGTGAAGGGATCCAACCATTTTGGAGAGTAATATGGAACTATGCCCAAAGAGCAATAAAATTGTTCATACCCTTTGACCCAGCAATCCCAAAACCCAATTTCTAGGTCTATATCCAGAAGAAATTATACAAAATGATATAAGTCCTACATATTGCAAAATGTTCATAGCAGCTCTTTTTGGAGCGGCAAAGAATTGGATGAGGGGATGCCCATTAATTGGGGAATGACTAAAAAAATTATGGTACATGAATACTATGGAATATTATTGTTCTATAAGAAACTATAAATTGTTGGACTCTAGAGAAGTATGGAATGACTTCCAGAATGCCCAGTGAAGGGTGCAGAACCAAGAGAAAATTGTGCACATTAACATTAAGAGATATCAACCTTGATGGAAGCTCCTTTCAGCAGTTCAAAGAACTAGGACAACCATATTAGACTACCTATTGACAATGTTATCCCCATCCAGTGGGGGAAAAAAAACAAATCAAAACAAAAAACTATCCTTCAGAATCTGATGAGCACTTTATAAAAATTATCTCATGTATCTCTTTCCCTTAATCATAATTTCTCATATCAAAAATGACTAATCTGTAAACATGTTTATCAAAAATATTTATGAATAGTGCTAACCTGACTGTCACTGAGGGGAGGGGAGTAGGAAGGGAGGGTGAAAGGAAATTTTGTAACTTAAAAATATATACATGTGCATATGGATAAAAAAATAAATATTTAAAAATTCAATAAATAAAAAGGAGCTCTGTTACCTATTATTCAGATAATATTCAGGGCAGACTCACACCCAAGGGTGAGGAGAAACCACTGACCCTGAGAAGAATGTTCAGAAGCAAATCTCAACAATAGGGCTCCTACCCCAATAATAGGACAAGAGAACTGAGACCTTGCAACTTTTAGTCAATCTGAAGTCTATGAGGATTAATCAGGCCAGTAATCCCAGACCAAAATAAAGACTACAGTGCTGTCTGAACCAACAGTTTCCCAGCTGGCTAATAATGGTTCAGTTCAATAGTTTTCTGTGGGAAAGCCCAAACCAGATAAAGAACTTACAGGACTGAGGGAGAGGTTTCTACATTTAGAACATTTTAAAGCATTTGTTGAGGTGGCAAAGAGTTGGAAGCTGAGGGAGTGTCCAATAATTGGGAAATGATTGGGCAAATTATGGCATATTGCATGTGAGGGAATACTATTGTGGAGAAAGAAATGATGAAAGTCATGATTTTAGAGGATCCTGAGAGAATTTATATGAACTGATATAGAATGAATTGAACAGAAGCAATAGAATAAGTTATACAAGGACTACAATCTTGTAAAGACAATTTTGGAAGAAACAGAATCTCTGATCAGTAAAATAGCTAAGCATGATTTGAGAGGACTCATAATAAATCATGTTCCTGATAAAGAGATAACTCGATGCAGAATGAGAAATTTACATACACACATTTTATTTTTTAATTTTTTCAAGACAATGAGGTTAAGTGACATACAACTAAGTAAGAATTAAGTGTCTAAAGGAAAATTTGAACTCACGTCCTCCTGACTCCAGGGCAAGTGCTCTATCCATTGTACCAACTAGCTGCACCCACACACATGCACACATACTTTTCTTTTAGACACAATGTGTATCTTTTTTTCTCAACTATATATTTTGATCAGAGATTTTATTTTATTTTTCAGTCTGAATTGGCAGTGATAGAAAGAGAAAGGGCAAATGTGTGCTATTAAAAAAATAATTTAAAAATAAAAAATAAGAGAGGCAGCTAGGTGTGCAATGGATAGAGCCCTGGCCCTAGAGACAGGATAACCTGAGTTCAAATCCAGCCTCAGACACTTAATAATTACCTGGTTGTTTGATCTTGGGCAAGTCACTTAACCCCACTACCTTGCCCAAAAAAATTAAAAAATAAAAATAAACAAGAAGTACAGAAAAAACAAAATTAAAACTTAAAATACCAGTATTTTTAGATTTCATATGATTCATTCAGATACCTGCCATTTTAAGTTTGATATTTTGAGGGAGTGGAGAGAATAGAAATCTGGTCTAAATCTATGAGCAAAATAGTGAGGAAAATTCATCTTAAAAAACTTCAACAATCTCCTCTCCCTATATACTGAATTTAAATAGGGCACTAAGGCTCAGTGATAGTTGGCAACACTCCCAAGTGCTGTCAAGTCCAATTAAAATGTACTTGAGAAATATTTTTTTAAAAAAATAAAAATACAATAGAACATAGATAATATTAAAATGTGGTTTTCTAAGTTGTGATCTTCATGAACACTTTGAACAGTGTTTCTCTTTTTTTTTACTATCTCTTTAATAAAGAGAAAAGGAGCCTTCTTTCATATCTACCATATTCAATTCAATTCAGTTCAATAAATGTTTTTAAAGTATTCATTATGTGATGCTAAGCTCTGGGGATACAAATAAGAATTCTTCCCTCTAAGAATCTTATAATCTAAAGGAGAAGACAAGAAACAAAAGGAAACTGAAAAGGGCAAGTCAGAGATGGTCAGCAGGGGCTTTCAGTAAGATTGATTAGGGGAAAGGTGTTCCTTGGAGTCAAGATTAAGCAGAGCTAGTGATGGAAACTGGAATTACTTTAAAGGCTTTGGGAAGATTTTTAGTACTACACCAGCTCTCCAATTGAGATAAAGAGTATCAAAACCTAAGTCATTCTGCATGCTGATGAGATTTCAGGTAATCAGTTTATTAATAAATTATATTAATCATATTATATTGTATTGTGCTAAGGATGACTAACAGCTATATGAGGCTTCAAAGTTTTGTAAAGCACTTTATAAATACTATCTCATTTGATATACATGATTATACTGGGAGAAAAACTCAATTATTATCTCCATTTTATAGATGAAGAAATTGAGATAGAGATTAGAACTCATCTTCCTGACTTCAGAAACAGTATTCCAGCCACTACCCTCTCTTCCTGCCTTGTTGTTCTAATTTTAATATAACTGCTAATAAATAGAAGTTAGAATCTCCCCCTCACCCCATTTAAGTTGATGGGCACCTACCAAAGCAAAGCAGAGAGCTATGCCATATGCCATTATTGGGATAAGGCATTCTTTCAACCTCCACTAGGAACATTCAATTCTTGAGAATAGTCTTGAGTAATTTCTCTTTTAACTCAGTTTACATTATAATATTATGTATCTAAACTATTTGGGTAAGCTTCAAATTCATCTCTTACCTCACTGAATTTAGATGATAGCATGTAGTTTTCAGGGTTTTACTACTGTTATTTAGATATCAGCTTCCTATTATTCATTTTTTTTTGAAAATATTCTCATTTAAAATAGTACATTGTAGCAATTTTCCATCATATGGTCATTATTTCATCAATTGACAGAATTTTTTTAAGACTAGGATGACCAAAGTTGTTTCCTTTTTTTCAACAAATTTATCTAAATTGGAAAGGGAAGGGCAGGTTTAAAAGCAAAGTAAAACAAAATCCTCATCTTTCAAAGATTTTAATCTAGGCAACAAAACTCAGTAGATATTCTGAAAAGTTATCAATATAGGTATATATAGGTACTGGCTTTCTTACTTTTGATAACCTTGGTAGTAAATAGTGACAAGGGGGTTGGGATGGAGGCATGGGTTAGGAGTAATTGGATGTACTTTAAAAGATAAAGGATATGGTTCAAATAATATAAAAAGATCAAGAAAGAGAAAGCCTGGGGCAGCATAGAAATTAATCTTACCTAAGCAGAGTAGAATAAGAGAAAAACAGAGTAATTATGATGGGGCTTCATGATAAGGGACTTTGAAACAGATGTAGTACTTTGAATCAGATTCAAAGAATACAGGTACAGTAAGATTTCAGTTAATAAGAACTTCAGAAATGAAAGTACATGAGGCATAGGCTAACACTGATGGGGAACAAATTTTCTAATTTCTATCACACACATAGCCTTGGAAAAATAAAATAGAAATTAGCCTAGACATTTATGGTAAGTAAAATTGCTCAAATATGGAATGTGCTGCCTTATAAAGTGGGTAGAGTCTCATAATAGAGGTACTCAAACAGAACCTGAATTTATTTATCAGGGGTGAGTCATCATGATTTGAAGAATAAAACACGAGAACTGGACTTCCACAATGAAGATTCAAGCCTCATTTCTTCTATTTAGCAGCTGTGTTGACAAGTCACAACTTTTCTGAGCTTCAGCTTCCTTACCATTAAAATTGGAGTAATAGTGTACTATCATTTTATAAGATAATCTTGGGGAAAACTACTTTGTAAAAAGCAAAATTCTATATGATTCAATTGTTATAATAAAAATTAACAGCAGCAATAACAATAATTTATTCCTAAACTTTAATTAGACAAAAAAGACAATAAAATAAGTTATTCAAAACTGAAAAGATCCTAAAGTGTTTGAAAATCTTAACAATGCAAATTCCAAAAAGTATGCCTAATAACAATATAGATGAGAAAAACAGGATCAATATTTCAAATAATTTTAAAAAGGAGATGGGTATACTTGGACTGGAATTCTAAAAAGTCATCTAGCAAACCAATTATAATCAAACTGATTTTTTTTATAAAAAAAAGTTCTTGCTATAACTATCACAAATAAAATATTATCTCACAATATTTGACAGAAAAAAATTTAAATATTTCAGAACCTCCACAGAGCAGCATTTTCAGAAGCTACTACAAAATAAAAATCACAGAAAGATGACAGAAGTCATCAAGAAAAGTTTTAAGGACAGGTACCAAACACCATCATGGCAGAGGCAATTTAAGAAAACTAAGAGAAATCTGCAGCAAGGTGATATAAAATTATATCAGTATTTCAGATACTAAATTAAATTTGAACATTATATTATTTAAAGGCAACCAAAAGATAAGCAGAAAACAAGAACAGACATCGCAGATACCCTTAATCTGCAAGAGAAAGTAAAAGTCAAAAGGTTAAGGTGATACAAGGAATCAAAAGTATCACACATGCCAAAATAAATAGCTGAACCTCAATCAAAAAATTAGTTACAGAAACTCCAGAAAAAAAAAAAGACACAGGCCTGGGAAAAATTTGCTAAGAAAAATGATGTGGAAAATATATAGTAGTCACTGAATTAAAAATAAAGAAACTGAAAGTTCATACACTATTAATATAGTGAATAGCAGAATAGTTAAGTCAAGAGAGATGACTGAAACTATAAAACTGGGAAGTCTAAATAAAATTACTGGTTTAAACACTTTCACAGAGACACATAAATTATTAAACAAGGAATTTGCTGAATTCTCCTCAGATATAAATCTGATTTCTTCTTTCTTAACAGAGAATATCACTTAAAATATGAGATCACCCATGATCTTTCCAAACATAGACATTACATGTTCTTATGCAAAATATTTGCAACTTGTCACTAAAAAACCAAATTTATAAACTCTCTAAAGAACTCTGTATATTGTCTTAGAAACAAAAAACATGTGCCAAATAATCTCAAGCATGTAAAGAATGATTTATTATCAATATAGTAACTATTTAATAGCCTCAAAAAAACTGTAACATTATATTTTCATTAGTAATTATTGAAAACCTTTGATTATTCTCATACTCATTTCTCAATCATGTATTGCAAATATAAAAATAGATCTAAGTTATGAGAATACTAAAGTAGTTGATGCCCATTTGGAAAACTCTAAAATACACCACCAACACAATATTGTCAACAAGTAATTGATATAAAATATGGTATCTTTCAGCAGGATAGTTAAAGCTTATTTTGGTCTTGCCCAGCCTTAAATACATTTTTGCCTTTCCTAAATCATACCCAGCATGACTCCCAAATTAAAAAGGAGCCAGACTAAAACATTGAACTAATCACTTAATAGCTTTGGATCATATCAAGTTATATTAAAGAGCTCCTTATTCTCATGAAATCTTTCTCCAATAATATCAAATTTTCTGTAGGTATAC